>NC_092706.1:7555563-7648063 GCF_964275005.1 Diadema setosum
CTAGCATCTGGTGTGAGCAACCAGAAAGTGAGGTTACCAACCAACAAATTTGCCAGGAATAATCACAAATGTACATTTTTAGAATAATTCTTTCAATCTTTAAAGCTACACATGGCCTCTTGTCACTCTGTGGGAAAAGACATTTCATCTTTAACTGCTATGGTACATTATGAATGATAACTGGTACATGTTTCAAACAGAGCACCATTCTATCTCACCGTAGACATTTATTTAATAATGAATGAAAATGGAAACAAAATCATATAAGATAATCAGCAGATGTTTGACCCTGATTATATAAGTAGGCCTACTACTAGGTCAGTTTGAACAGTATGGAAGTATTGCTCCTGACAGTCATGGGGACCTTGATAAGGGGAAATTGCCTTTTTGATCAAATTGTCATGTTAACAACTTGCAAAGAATTGTGCATCTGTCTGTGGCACAAAACCAAGCTATTTTCTAATGGCTAATTTGTATGTAGGACAACAATCTCCATTTTTTTTCTTTTTTTTTTTGGGGGGGGGGAGATGTCAAGCAAAATATCATCACTTATAGCTGTACATTTCTAAATCTTTGGGTCACAACAGAAACTAAGTTTCATGCGTGATACAGAGGAGAAATCACCTTAACAATGTAACACTCCATTGTATCCATTAGACGCCAAGCTAGACAATTCACAAACATTCAGAAGTATTAGGCCCTATAGGCCTATCCTTCAATATCTATAGATCTGATATTGCTGAAAATTTAAAAATAAATATTTGTTCTGATTCTGTCATCATTCAAGGAAAATTAGTTAATTTTAATTAATCAAATGAAATAATTCTCCTCTTGTAAACATTTCTTTTCAATCTAATCCACAATCCACCCGTTGAGGACGAGTCCCAAGTACACTCGGGCAGTTGTCTATCTATGGGAAATGCATGTTGTAAATCTAGTAAAATCAAATCGTCCTCAATGGGGTTAATAAGTTTCTTTGATACACCAAGTAAATAATTTGAGGACTATTATATTGCTCTCCTCACAATTTTGCTGAAGTGTGAGACCAAACTTTTGATTTTCCACATATAGATTTCTGCAATAAGTACCGAAAGTACTAATGAGTGCATACAAAAGTTCTCATGACGATCAATAATCAAGATCAAAATAGACTTTACACTCCATGTCTTGATCAATTCCAAACCACCTCACTTTCCTGCACAACAACTCTTCCATATTTTCATAACTTGATTCTCATTTTCTGCTGTGAGACAGGCATTATTTCTAAAGTGACACAAATGCCAAAGAAATCAAACATGTAAGTTACTGTTTTTACAGCTATAAAAGAGAAACACACATTTGGATTCACACCCACACTTATGACACTTGTGTAAACAAAGAAACTTCATACCTTTGTATGTCTAGGCCTATTTATTTAAGGCCTCACACAGTATATGTACAGTTGTATACAATGTAAACCATGCACAACTTTGTAATATAGTCATAGTTAGTGGTCCACACACACACCACAAACACACTGGCATTTCTCGGAAATATATGTACCAGACAATGTTCTTGGAAAGTCAATGACCTCATTATGTGGAAATGACGGGCTTGACTTGAAAATTTATCAGAATTGTGGATTTGTGGTGGAGCTAGGGGACATGTCTGCAAGACAGAGATACATTTGTGTATGGTTGCACACAGTTGCACTGTTCTGTGTCTTATTTTTAAGTACATTGTACCTCTCTATTTCTCTCTCTCTCTCTTATATTTGTTTTGTCTTTTAGTTCTTTTTGTTGTGAGGGGAAGAAGGAGGGGAGTGACCACCATGGCATTCAACCACATTAAATTGGGGGGGGGGGTGGGCAAGTGGACTTGTAGAATCATGTATTAAAGGGATGGTATAGTGTTGGTGGAGGTGAGGATTATGCTTTTAACTTACTGACTTACCAAGAAACCACCTATGAAATATTACAGAGCATACCGTTCTAGAGCTATTCTAAGTTTACTAGATGAAAATCAATTTTACAATGGCTGAAACACCCAAAAAATAGATTAAAAAAAAAAAAAAAAAAACGATTCTCATAAAAGGTGCGTCCCATCTTTTATTAGGATTGCTCTGTTTTGGATATCTCGGCCATTTCAAAACCAATTTCCATCAACTAAACAATGAATCATTCTTGAAATTTCATGGTCTTTCATATTTCATAAGAGGTTTTTCATTATCTCACCAGAACATGTTAGAAACCTGAAGTTAGGTCTCCAACAAAACTATACAGTCCCTTTAAGCTAATGCCCTGTAACAAGGCATTGTATATTCAGTATTATTTCATTTTGTTTGTAAACTGATACTATACACTTGTACATAACCAGATTTAACAAGGAGGAAAATGAAAGTAGAAAGGATGTAATAAACAGAAACAGAACGCTGACTGTAATAAAACTGACAGAGAAGGAAAGACACTAGAACTTGAGGAATAAGACAATGGGAATGAAACTTCATATGCACACTGCATTTACAGTGGCCTACAATAAAACAGGCATGAACACAGAGAATAATGTGCATTTTAAAGGCATAATCTACCATTTGCAGATGAAACAAAAACCCAGCTTTAGTGCTTAAAAATAGTTCTTAAATGTGAGTTAGGGATAGAAACAACCTATGTAATAATTTGAATTAGTGCAATTAATGTTAAATATTGTGAAATATACAGAATGTGAACAATAGTTATATTAAAAATGTTTCTCGATGGTTTACATTTATGGTTTACTGAGAAAAATAGTGATATCTCCTTATACTGTAGGCTTTTGCAAAATTTTTGCATGGTAGGATGTTTTGTGGTACAACTGACTGACACATACACATTAAAAGTGATATCTCAATCATTTTTTTCAATCACTGCTCCCAAAGGCAAACTGTACCTTTAATATATTTCACTCTGTACATGAGGACTTGACTTACTGGCTACTCTTCTAACAGATTTGCAGTCTTTGTATGTATAAAGCCCTAGACAAATTGTACATGATAATGTCGACATTCATTTCTGCTTTATGAGGACAGATCACTCAGTACAAATCATTTCTGAAATCAAATTACCAAAGTTAACACACCGTAAGGGTAATAGCAATCAATACTGAAAAAAAAATGAACTTGTTAAAAAATTAACACTGGGTTGTTGTTTTTTGCTCTTTTTTTTTCACTTTTGAGCACTTAAAGATGTTGTTTGTATGTAACAAGATTACAAGATATCAAAACATAATTTTGCACATAGACACTATTTCAGTGACAGTCGATTCATTAGAATACATGAAGAGTTTGTTTGCAAAAACCGAGAAGTCCATATTTGCCAAACGGAGATATTTGCGATTAAAGGTCAAGAAAAATAAAGAGAATAATAAGAAAATTTTTGCTTCTTTTGACCATAACTTCAAAAATGTACTTTTATATGTAGTGACCAATATATCATTTAAAAGGTATTATTTTGTACTGTATGACATAGACCGTACTTCAAAATCTTCAAAAATGGACTTATCGGTTTTTTGCATACAAACTCTTCACATGTTGTATCTGTTATCAACATAAATCATTCATTTCCCATGACTATCTTAATTTATTCCAATGCTCAAAACTGCCCAAAAGTTCTATCCTTTTTAAATTTCTACAGCCATTTACGAAACTAAAATATCATAGTCATGAATTAGGCCTACTCAGTGAGATGACATACAAATAGAGTTAAAGTACAGTTTCACAACAGATAGACTGACAGGAAGACAATGAAAAATGTGTTATATAAGGTGTACACATACAAGACAGACAAGACAGACATATCAAACTTAATAGTTATGTTTACCAGTACTCACTTTTTTCATGGCTCTCTCCTGTAGAAAAGATAAAGCAAATATGGGAAACAAAAGAAAAACTTAATTAGAATGACAAATTGCATGACAGAGAGGAATACATCTACAAGTAGGCCGACATGCATGATCAATGAATACGAGGGGGAACAAAATCTTTCTGAAACATCATAGACAAACAGCATTTGAACCAACTCCACCTGTTCCCTTTAATAAATATCAGTTATTCAAATTCATGATTCTCTTCCGTCGAGATGTTTTCATTGCAACTGATTGACAAATTGCCCTACATCGACGTAAATAAGCACTGAATTGATCAGTGTTTTTTTAGTAGTAGCCATGATAAAAAATCATGGGCGTACATACTCGAGCAGGATTTGAACCTACGACCTCCTGATCACCGGACAGGCGTCATCTCCACTAGACCACCGAGCTTTCGCCCGAAAGCAAGTGTTGGTTCTAATCCTTATAGCATGCAGCGGGTACTGCTTTGTTATTCAAATTCATGATTCTCTTCCGTCGAGATGTTTTCATTGCAACTGATTGACAAATTGCCCTACATCGACGTAAATAAGCACTGAATTGATCAGTGTTTTTTTAGTAGTAGCCATGATAAAAAATCATGGGCGTACATACTCGAGCAGGATTTGAACCTACGACCTCCTGATCACCGGACAGGCGTCATCTCCACTAGACCACCGAGCTTTCGCCCGAAAGCAAGTGTTGGTTCTAATCCTTATAGCATGCAGCGGGTACTGCTTTGTTATTCAAATTCATGATTCTCTTCCGTCGAGATGTTTTCATTGCAACTGATTGACAAATTGCCCTACATCGACGTAAATAAGCACTGAATTGATCAGTGTTTTTTTAGTAGTAGCCATGATAAAAAATCATGGGCGTACATACTCGAGCAGGATTTGAACCTACGACCTCCTGATCACCGGACAGGCGTCATCTCCACTAGACCACCGAGCTTTCGCCCGAAAGCAAGTGTTGGTTCTAATCCTTATAGCATGCAGCGGGTACTGCTTTGTTATTCAAATTCATGATTCTCTTCCGTCGAGATGTTTTCATTGCAACTGATTGACAAATTGCCCTACATCGACGTAAATAAGCACTGAATTGATCAGTGTTTTTTTTAGTAGTAGCCATGATAAAAAATCATGGGCGTACATACTCGAGCAGGATTTGAACCTACGACCTCCTGATCACCGGACAGGCGTCATCTCCACTAGACCACCGAGCTTTCGCCCGAAAGCAAGTGTTGGTTCTAATCCTTATAGCATGCAGCGGGTACTGCTTTGTTATTCAAATTCATGATTCTCTTCCGTCGAGATGTTTTCATTGCAACTGATTGACAAATTGCCCTACATCGACGTAAATAAGCACTGAATTGATCAGTGTTTTTTTAGTAGTAGCCATGATAAAAAATCATGGGCGTACATACTCGAGCAGGATTTGAACCTACGACCTCCTGATCACAAAAAAAATATCAGTTAATCACACAGGGATACCTACATATTATTTTTGTTTAGGTTCACACAAAGTTTCTTATCTTACAGTGTAATAGCTCAAAGTTTTAAACTTCAATTATTACACGTAGCTTGTAGTTTAGTACTGGACGGTTTAATAGCACTGTTAAAGATTGTGTAAACCTTTCCTGCAAACAGAGGCTGCAACTGCAAGAGCCCCTTCCAGGTGGTATTTGGGATGCAAAATACCACTACTCATGAAGGAAGTCGAAATTGCTATAGCAACCAAAACCAGGTTGCCCTCACTGAACTGCTCTTGTCTGCCCAAACACCCTTACTATAATATCGACCTGATGTGCAGGTCAAACTTTCTTTTGGATTGGTATTACAAGCCTGATGAGGGAATTGGGCGTAATGACAATAGCCTTCAAAATGAGGGTACAAAATGAAGCATTCTCCCAGTGCCCATTAGCATGCCAGGCTTACCAGCATCTTGGCATCTACTTTCCCCACCAGTATCCAATGTTACATAACATTCAGGTCATTACAATATAGGCCTATGTCATAAAAGGTCCAGCACTACAGCAGAAGACCATGCATCTCAAGATATATGCATAGCAAAACTGCACAGGGAATTAACTTAGTCGTGTTCTGCCAATATAGGAACAATTAGCAAAGAAAACCAAAAAAAAAAAAAAATGCAGGGATGTCAACCTTGAAAATATCACATACAATATCACATACATTTGTACAGCAGCAATATAGCTGCTGGTTTGTTCTATTCAAGTACATTTTTTGTATGTGATGATTAATGGCACAATTACATTCACAATACAATTTTCCACAATTTCTGGCCTGAATGTATACATTTGTTCTTATCTACAGTTGCATTCTGTTTTCATTGTTCCAGTTTACAGCATCTTCCACATATTATGGAATTTTGAACACTGATGAGGAAATTAGACTTTGATATTAAAATGGTCTCTTCTTTCATTATTCCATGCAGCTTTTGCATGATGGACAAATCATTATTCTGTAGACAAAACAGATGGCAGTCATACAATGGTAGGTGGTATATGATTGTTTCAGAGAAAATGTGTTTCTTCTATCCCTCTCTGTTTATTCCACACTTTTTCTATTCTGAAAATAAGATTGCTACAACTTGTCAACAGATTGTAAAATGACACATGCTGAAACTCCAATGCAGTGTGATTAAAGGGATAGTATAGTAGTGGTTGAGATGGGATTTACATTGTAGCTTTTAAGTTTTTGTGAGATATACTTGGAAACCACTTTATGAAATGTTAAAGAGCAAACAATTCTAGGGGGAATTCAACGTTTATTCAATGAAAATTGGGTTTTGAAATGGCTGAGACATCCAAAAATAAAGTAAAACAAAGCGATCCTAGGAAAAGGTAGGTCCAACCTTGTATTGTAGTCACTTTGTTTTGAATACATATCTTTCATATTTCATGAGAAGTTTCTCGTTATTTCACAAAATAGTTGGAAAACGGCAGCCCTACCATAACAAAGACTTTAAAGAATGCCAGCCCTCACTCCACCACCATTGAGTTATACCCATATCATGATAACACATGGATGGGTATAAGCATTCAGTGAGAACTGAGCCAAACAGAAGCTGGAAACTCCCTGCCCCAGTTTGTACATCATGGAGGTGAGCACCTCCCAGCTAGGTTACATGCTGTACATGTAGCCTATTGTAGACCTACAGTACATGTATAGATCTACAGGGATGCCAAGTTCAAAAAGATTTTATGAGTGAGATTTTCATGACTCGGCATGCAAAATATGTGCGCGCGAGCGAGGGTGTGGGAGGGTTCCCCCCCCCCCCCTGGCCTCCCACGGTAGGGAGCTTTTTCAATTTTCAGCTCTTAATGGTGCGATCAGGTGCATACTTAAGTGACTATTTTTTACTTATTTTGAAAGACAAAAGGGAAATATACCTTCAAAAATTGCAACTATCACTTAAATCTTTTGAGCTATGCTCATTATAATAGGCCCAAGTTGCAGACTTCGCCCGATGCGTGTGAAAAATGGGTGTCATGCGTGAGATCGTGAGATGGCCCCTAAATGCTTGAGTCTCACGCAGAATGCGAGACTTGGTAGCTCTGGATCTACCATGCAACCACGTGCAATAGCTAGCAGTGGTGGTGTTGGTAATGTCATGGTGATGTGAGTTGGGGGGTATGGCATGTGTTACAGCAGTTTGTCCTGATGACAAGTCACACACGTTATGTAACACAGGATGTTATCAATTCAGAGAAAACATAAGGTCATGACATACATGTAGGGCCTACATGTACAATGTAGGTGATATCATTGAGAACACTGGACACATCCATTGATCAAGCCACATTCACTCCCAAGACTTGTCAGATTTTAGATTATACTTCAATTATTGATTTTACTTGATACCATTCACACACCAACACACTAAAACTCACTCAACTGGCAAAGAAGTGCTTACAAACAAATCTCTAAACTGTGCATTACAAAGCCATAGGTGCAATGTTGCAAATCCTGAACACACTCATTTGGAATTAGTGTTATGAGAGGAACAATTGGATAATAATCTATATTTCATACAATATGTATATCACTCAAAACCCTGGTGCAAGGCAAATACAATGTACAATTGCAAAGGTTTAAAAAAGAAAACAAAAAAGATTATCCAATATTACATGTACATTTGTAGCATCACCATGCAAATCAAAATTGCTAGAGACTTTTTTTCCACAGACGAAAATTTTCATAATTCACATTACCTTTCAAAAACTGATTTCAAAAAAAAAGGAAAATAACAATAGTTTTTGTTCAAGTGTATGTAAACAACAGGTCATAAGAGAGTACACCTGCCATAACTTGTTTCAATTTTTCAAGTCGCAATTAATGACCCGAAATCATGACAGCACTCAGTCATTAATGCATGTCCCCACATTTACCAGTAGGTCTAGCTTTTGATGGCCATTGACAGATTATTGTACCTATACTCGAGTAGGTGTACATTAAACAGATGATGACCATCAAAATGGTCATTTAAGTTTTCCACTGGTAATTCATTTGGTGTGACATAAATTTGCAATGCCTTTGAAGGAAAAAGCTACTTTATCACACCTAGAAATTTGTAAGGAAAATTCTAGGCTATCTACATCATGCAATACTTTGAATGGTATGAAATATTGCACTGCCCAGGCTGCCATTAACAGGCACTTAAAAAAGAAAATACAGTTTAGAGACGAGACTACTTTGCTCAGCGTCATCTTACTCATGCGAATGTTTTCTTTTTGTGCATTGGCGTGCTTCGTACCTAGCATTACTTGGCAAATGTTGCATGTATACATTCCGGTCAGTGAGCGAGGGAGCGGGGAGTTGTGGCCTTGGTGAGCAAGGTTCACTCAGGTCAACCACGGCCCCACTGGGGTGATCATTTTCTTTTACTGTCTCTTTCTCTCTCCATCGCTCTTTTGTCCTCTGAATTCCATGTTACATAATGATTTCCCTGAAAGCATTTGTATGTGTATAATGTTCCTTTACCCTAGCTGCTGCCACAACTCAACAAGAGAAGTCAGTCAGCTAACACTAGGGCATAATTATCTCAACTTTAGGCAGTTGCGCAATATGTACCGCAAAACAGCAGCACAAATTGGGGTGAAGAACAGAACAGATGCTGACAAAAATTCAGGAGGGTCTCACGGAATGGAAAACTGTGGTATTGAAAATTCCACAGCCAAATGGCAAAGGATGGAGCAGACATGCTTCGACTACAACTTCATACATAGGCCTGTACAACAGCATGTACCACAAATCTTTTCTGCAGAAAAAACAACAACAACAAATTTGTGGGTCTGAAACTGGTGTTAAACTTTTGTCCAATAATTTGAGGGTCATTTGTTTTGGTTGTTGTTTTTTTTTTTTTACTATCTTTAAAAGACAAAAAGGGTTCCTCTTTATATTTCAAGAAAATTACTTTGTTTCACTTTTTTCTCATATTGACAGTATCAATCTCATAAGCAGACTTACAGCCGTAGTACTATAGTAGTCAGTACAGACAGTAACATGGGCCTACTACAACTACAAGTCTATCCAGTGGTACTATGTGAGAAGCTGTGAGCTGATAGGACCAACTTGGATCTTGGTACTAAAGTTTCAAGAGTGAGTGAATTCAATTCAGTGTTCAAATTCAACATATTTTCATTTATGAAACAGTCGTCATCATGACAGCAAGTGGGTGTATTCAAAGCACGATAGAAAGAAATTTGAAAGATATGACTGTAAAACACAATATTTTCGCAGCATGAAATTTTCACCAGTTGCCTCTAATATTCAATGTGTAGGCCTATAGTGTAGACAAGAACTTTTGTGTGCATCTTAATTTCGTAAATCTTGGCTGTCACAAAATTTTCAAAATTAAAATGCACATGAACATTCATCGTTTTACAGTATTTAAAAATCTGAAAAATGAAACACAGCCTCAGTTTGTTTAACGACAAGAATATTTGGTAGTAGTAATGAAACTACTGTAGACCACGGCCACTCACAATGAACTATCTGGATTCGCTGTGAACAAGTGTACCGTGGTCGCTATAATGGCAGCATCTTCATTAATTATGCATCGAGAGCCAGCTCTAGAAATCATGCAGGAACAAAAGCCCAGTGCGCCTGAACTTCTGCTTGGCTGGCCACAGCTTTTGAGGCTAAGCTAGGCTTGAGTGTAGGGGGAGGTTTCCTTCCTCTCTAGTCTAATATGCAAATTGATTACATAATCTGCAAGCTTCCTCCGACAGCCAACAGCCCTAAGACAAGGTGTTGGTGGGTGAGTCAGGAAGAATTTCTCCTGGCCATAACAAAGAACTCTGGTTGTCTCCCCAAGTCCTTCCCTCTTTTGTGTTATCACCTCCCCCATAAGATTCAAGAGCATCTGATCTTATTATGCCAGGGGGGTAAAGAGGATTGGGGTAAGGGTGTCCTCACACACCTCTGACACAAAAAAGGAGGGGGGTGTGGAGGGTGCTTCTACCAGCTTCTGCTAATCTTACTAATTAAATCCAGTCTGGGCCATTGTTGGTGTAACCTGGGCTTGGGGTCAAGGATCAAGTAGACAGGGGGTGAAAGAGAGTTAAATCTTCAGGTCACCAAGGTCATTGCAGAGTGTTTTCTACATGTATGTGTGTATAATTCTATGTGTTATCTTTTAAAATATATAGCCTATACACTATAGGACCTACATCCATACAGACGGACATACTATACAAACACAAATATATACTTACAGACATACAATGTACTTAGATAGACAGGCCTACATACATACATCTGAAGCTGCAATATACAGGCAGTCTGTAAACTGTCATTAGTGTTGGACTGCAGTTACTTACAAATACCTGAAGTACCAAAGAATGGTTCTACTTTACCATGATTTTACAACTGTATGCCTTCCAGACTTCCAATACATTTGTATATTACTTAAAAGAGTAGAGATGTCTGTTGGTATCTGCCAGTAAAAGTAATGATGTTAAGGCCAGGAGAAAATTACTTAGTTTATTTCAGTAAAGGGTTAGTCTGATCACATCTTTATGTGATTTTTGATAGCTATGGCATCTTTATGCTCCCCTATTATAATTGCAGAGTCCTTCATGAACGGCTTTGTGTTATTCTGGGAGAAAAAAAAAATAATGTGAATACTGGTACCCTAATTCCTGTAAGCAGTATACAATGAAGCTACATTTGGCAATCTGTATGTTAAAAATCAAGAGATCACATGTGCAGATATTTTGCTCTTCTTTCAACTTCAATGGAACTGGAAATGGTCCGTTTATGGAGAGAAATGGGTGGGGTATGCTTTACAAGAATATGTGCACCATCTTCTGGCCAAATCCATCCATACCATCCCCCTTGGTGGTCTCACCCACCCATGCCAGGGAGGTAGGTCTCTTCTCACACACCCCCCCCCCCCACACACCCCCCCCCCCCCACACACACACACACACACACCCATCCAAGGCTGACCTCTGCATTTGAAGGCCATGATGGACCCAACCTACCCTATTCTTTGACCACTCAAAAGAGAATTTCCTTTTTTGTCTATTTTTATCCAGCTATTCCCTGGACTCTGGAGGTATAAAACAAACACAGCCATCCCCCCCCCTGTCTTACTTTATACATTCACTCATGCACAGACCTTATACACAATCACATGTACACACAATAACACACAACCCCCCCCCCCACACACACACACACACACACACAAACCCACACACACACACACACACACACACACACACAGACTATCATCACAGAATGATGCTTTCAGCCTTGCACCTGCCTCTACAGAGTTCACCACTTTTCTTATTACATAACATTGCATAACTGGTGGTGGGGGGGGGGGGGGGAGGGAAGGAGGGATTAGTTGGCTGTTGAATGCCCACACTTCATTTGACCTGGGCTTGTCCCTATGGCTAAGGTCTATTCTGGAGGACCGGGCAGTCTTCCTTTTATTGCTTGAAGGGGCCCCTCTGCATTGATGACCATGCAGGGAAATAAGCAAACATGCCTAGTCTTCAAATTCAGACCCATTATTGTCATCCTCGCCAAATCAACTCATGAATGCAACTCTTGATACATTGTATTTGGCAACTCTTACCTGCCTCTTTCATGGGATTTGATGCCTAGATACAGCAGCATGAATTGCTGGTGAACAGGATTTTTTTTTTTTTTTTTTTTACTTTGGAGAAACAATCATTGACAATCTGGTCTCATAATCATGAAAATTCATGTCATTTACCTAGAAATTTTGATAACCCATGTAGGCCTAAGCGATATCATGGTTAAAAAGAAACCAACCAACATTAAGGATAAAGGAAAAGGAAGAAGTCACAATATGGGGTGACAAGACCTTGTATCTACAAAATGTCAAATGTTCAGGAGAGAAAAAACAAACAAACAAACAAACAAAAAACATGGCAGCCAAAGCACTATATCAAATGGGATAGCCTTTCCTTTGACATGTTATTTTGGCTTCATTTTGGGGGGTGACAGCTGGGATTTAGACAGGACATCACTTAACTAGTTATCTGACCATTTATCCAAAAAAGTCATTTTCACCAAAATTTCAGATACGAGGTCTTGTCACCCTAGCGATGATATGACGATATGTATATCGTAAATTCACTACAATTATTCTTGATGCTAAATCTTATCGCCAAAAGACTAATAACTAAACCAAGCACTGCAGGCAAAACCCGACTGGGACTCACAAAGATTGTCATATTATCAAGAGCAACAGAGAATAAAATTCCTTTAAAAAAAGATAATAAAATGCCTCTGAATTCACCGATCACACCACCATACCATCCATCCGTATCGGTTTGAGTAGTGGTATGTAAGAATTCATGGTCCAGTCACAAGCAATTCACATGGCAGCTTGGTTGTCCTATCCTTTGTTTTGTTGTTTATTTTTACTTGTTTTACAAAGTCCCTTGTTCAAATATCACCAGGCAGCTGAGGGATTAAAGACCAAGTACAGTTCTGTTGCTAACATTACTTTATCATCAACATGCACCAGCTACAAATTGTCTTTATATGCTTGGTGACACAAGTTATGCTTTAAAAAAAAAAAGAATACATATGAATAAACTGTGTGAAGTTTCTTCTTTGCTGAATAGTACTGACTATACCCAGTAGTCATGGCTGCATATAAACAATATGTTGTATCACAAAATATAAGCAATCCCATCAGGGTGGACATAACCTTTTTTTTACCACTTGCCCGGTCGGGCAAGCAAATTTTCAAATTGTTGCAAAATACACTGTACTTGAACTACTTGCCTGAACATGAATTTTATTTGGCCTAAAAGAAAGTCTGAAGATATAAGAAAATGAAATAGAAAATTGCTTGTAAGTCAAGAGCTTGATAAAACACAATCATTTGAGTAAACAGCACATGTTGATTTGCACACTTTAACACACTGGAGTAATAAATTCGGTTCTATTGAGTGTTGGTGTTGTACTGCACTGGGACTTCTTCGTGTAGACCTGAGTGTTGGAAAGTTGGTGAAATTAAATTATAGTGTGTTGCATCACTACAAAGTCAGAATCTTTGGGCTTCTGTATGGTTGACTTCATGGGTTTGAAAGGGGAGAGGTGAAAAAAAAATAAGTTGCTGCAAAACTTTTTGCTTGCTAAATTTGGGCAAACATTTTTCCAATTGTTCCAAAACACTTGCCCAACTTTGATTTTCATTTGCCCCAGGCAATTGGGCAAGCATTATTGTAGCACCATGCTTATTCCACGTGACTACCCTAATTTAGTCATTTTGGGGGGTCTAAAGACATTTTTGTTGTATTTGTTATCATCTATAATATAACAATTATCTTATAGTAACTATACATATTGTGTGTTCTTACAAACAAGCCAAGGAGTACAAAAAAAAAAAAGTAAAATCAGACAATTCATCTTTTCTGGTACTTTCTCATATCATTGCTGTATTTTGAAGTTTACTACAATTTCTGTTTGTCTCTTAACATATAATGCACATTGAGATTGTCTTACTTTTTACAGATGTGTTATTCCAGCAGCAAAGGGTATAACTTTTTCTCATTCTTTTCTGTTTAATCTAAGTACAAAGGCATTTTACTTTACTCCTTTTTTTAACCCGTTGAGGATGAGTTCCAAGTATACTCGGGAAAGTGTCTAAATAAGGGAAATCTGTGTTGTGGCAAAATCAAACCTTCCTCAATGGGTTAATAAGTCGTATTTTGCATAACCATGTTGTTTTGTTTCCTATTGTACTATATCATGCTTGCCTGTGTGTATTGTTCAACATGGAAAAGTTTATGTGGCAGAATAAAATCCCATGTTCTAATAATATGATATAGTGACTGTCACCTGACCACTTACCTCACCATCTACCCGCACATACCTGCCAGTAAACTTTTTAATACCTGAATATCAACATTATAAGTTTGCATCAAAATTGCATTAAATGCAATGGAGGAAGAGTGACATAGTGATATATCATATATTCTTTTTTGCATGTTCAAATTCATGTTTCAAAATTAATGGACACAACTTCATCCTTGGTTTAATTCACCTTGCACAAATCAAAACCCAACTTTTTTCTTTCTTTTTTTTTTTTACACATAAAAATGAAGCACCTTTGCATATTTTCATACCTGATTCACAGGAAGTATATGGTTACCTGCTACCATTTTACAAACAACATTGCAAATGCACATATAGTGATGTGGTTGCCAAGGACATTGTTCAGCTAGCCTTGATGCCTTGGTGAGAATAGTTCCTTTCTCATTGAACATTGCAGTAATTGCACTGGTAACTAACCAGGCCCTAGGCCCACCAGAGTAGCATAACATGCTTGGTAGATTTTATTCGAGGTAATTTTTTAACTCTCCAGACAAGACTGACGGCCTTGATCAACCAGATAGATCGCGGACTGCAGAGAACCAAATCTACCTTATGCTTCGTATAAGCAGACTGACTAACAAATCGGGCACGCGCCCAATAGCCATTCCTTGTTTGGGCGAAGGACGCGCGGGCGAAAAGACCTTGGTTGGGGACAAGCCGTAAAACATTGACTGACATCACAACAGCGTACAAATGTTCAACATTGGCCCAAAGCGCTGTATGGAGAACATCTTCGCGAAAGAAATAAAAAATTTAAAAAAAATGTGGAAAAACTTACCTAGTTTGAATTTGGACATTTTTGGTCTCGACGAAGAACCGCTCACCAAGTCTGAAAACGATGAAATGTCCGGTAAAAAAAAAAAAAAAAAAATGCAAAATTTGGACGCAAAATAAGAATTCCCGAACGGGAATCTTTGGATCGCTCAATCCACTCTAAACTTCGGAGACAAACCGGGACCTCTTCATGTGAAAAGTACGTTTATAAGAACGAAATAATTATACAGAGGTGTCCAAAGCCGAGTTAGAACGCAATAAAAATAAGTGCTGATCACTGATAAGATGAAAAAGCGAGTTGGCATTCCTGAACGGTCTCGGCGATGTTTCGGAACGCGTAGTAAGCTTCACTCGCTGAGCTGAAGCTCTGCACCATCACAGTCCAAATCCTCGAGTTGCAAGCCCCATTCTCTTTTCTTTCTTCAGGTCAAATTGTCCGGCAATCAACCATCCGTCCACTCGAGCGGTCAGCAGCAGCGCCCAGACCGCTAAGTACATGAGGTGGCTAGTCTTGGAGATAAGCACAATAGTGGTCGTCGACTATAAAATTGACCACAGATTCGCCGCAATCAAGCTACACTGTGGAGACTCGCATAACATGCTATCTGCAGCCAGCGCCTGCTCACTGCCGCTCTCCGATCTGGACTGATCCACTTGTGAAGGGTGAGGGGGGAAGAATGTTACCCTAGAGTGATGACATGACCAAACTCTTTCTTTCGAAAGAAATAAACGTCACAAATGGCATCACTTATTATCAACATAAATCTGAAAAAGTAGCAGCAAATATATTTCAGATATATATCTTTAAAATAAGAGCATAACACCATTGAAGAGAGTCCCTTCAGAAATATTATGCACCTGTTTCGATTGTAGGAGTCCGATACCACTTCTGAGAGAGAACGAGGAACCCCGAGTAGATATCGATGTTCTATCGCTTCGTCGCTCATGACCGAAAGGGTTGTTATGAGGTCAATTTGTGATTATGCAATGTTACGCAAGTCTCAATTTGGTATTCTTGCTGACCGTGGACATGCGTAGTCTACTAATACAGACACCAATAGAGGATTGAACAACACAACGTTGGACAATCTCTACTAGCTCCAATCCTCCATGGATGGTTGAATCACCGAAGTGTATTTTTCATTTCACATTTTTGATGATGAGAGGGATTATGTTTTACCAATTAAGAAAGATTATCTTTGAACAGTTCTGTTCCCTTCCTTGCCTTCTAAAATTATTTCGTGACATCCATGACGACGATGATGATGATGATGAGGAGGAGGAGGAGGAGGAGGAAGATGATCAGTGATGATGATGATGGTGATGATAAAGCTAAAAACAATACGCATATGCACATCAGTAACTTACAATTATGAAATTATCATAAAAACTGGTCAATCATGAGTAGCAAAAAAAAATAACAATAATGAAAGATCAAAGAAAACAGTAATGTAATATATTACAAGCATCGCAGAAGTAGAGTAAAAATTAAACAGAAATCTGGAAAGAAGTTACTTCAAACGAAACCTTCTTGGGAAACATTTTGCTCAAGTTAGAAGTAGTGCCATGCATGCAAGAACATTGTACTCTTTTGTAGATGGATGCGGGCCCTATATCGAAGCGTATCTTTTTATCTGTTTTTTTTTTATGTTCTCATGTGTGTCGTCTTATGTATTGTTCTTTCTTTCTTCCCTCCTTCCTTCTTTTCTTTCTTTCTCTCTTTCTTTCTTTCTTTCTTTCTTTCTTTCTTTCTTTCTTTAGTTCGTTCTTTCTTTCTTGGTTTTCTTTCTGCCTGTCGTAGACTATTGTAATAAGCCAGTTCGCAGCTCCACTTTGCGCATGAGCAGAAAAAAGGTCATTCGTACTAACATACCTGTTGTTTTTAAATTCACTGGGATAGGACATCTGTGATGGAATAATTTTTCATACAATCCTTACAAATGCTGCTTGCCAGCACATCCCCCTGACAGCAGAAATATCAATAGAAAGAGATTTGTTAGTACATTAAATGCAAAAAGTGAGTGCTTTCCCAAAGTGTCAACTGACCAATCATTCTTGTCATCATTCTGGTCTATCAAGTTCATTCTTTGTTTGAACAGGATTGATGGATCCCATACATTGTTACGTAAAGCTTATATGTCACTCCGAAAACGAGTGAAGTGCCCCTAACCGACTGAGAAAAAAAGAAAGGTCATTAAATTTGTATTGCATGGCAGCGACTTAGTATTGGGATTTGTCTGGGTGTTTGTCTATAGGGCTAGTTAGGTTTGTATTCTTTGTGTAATTTCGGTTCTGTAATTCCACTTTTCATGTACAAAATTAGAACTTCAATGATATACATGTATGTATATTTGTTTTACTATGTTTGGGGGGAATGTACCCTTAAAGAACTGCTTTTTTTTTTTTTTTTTAGCATTCCTCCCCATCTCTAGCATTTTCAATTATTTCAGAATGTTTTCTGTGATTTTCCTTTTTACCTTATCAACGGTATATCCATAAATTTCACTCTATCATATTTTGTAATGTCAATATATTATACATGTAAATACAATATGCACTTAAAATGTGTTTACATGATTTGTTGGAGATGGAAAAATAAATGAATTTATGAGAGACTGGATGAACTTCTACATTTCAGAGTATTTATTTGATTTTACTCTACTAGTGTCAAATTGAACATGGTAATAAGTTTCACTCAATCACCAACTAAAGAAAAATAATTGTTTAGTGCATCATGAATGAATATCCCTGTCATGCAGCACGTCTAAAACTTGGACAAATTGTCGATAAATACATCTTAAAGGGATGGTATAGTTTGGTTGAGATGGGGATCTGAATTTTAAGTTTTTGCGAGATGAAAAGAAACCATCTATGTTAATATTAAAGAGCATACAATTCTAAAAGGAATTCAAAATTTATTTAATGGAAATCGGTTTTGAAATGGCTGAGATATATAAATCAACCCATCTTTAATTATGACCTATCTATCATTATTATTTTGTTTTTTAATATCTCAGGCATTTTAAAACCAATTTTCATCAAATAAACTTTGAATTCCTCTTAGAATTATAAAGCTTTCTCATATTTAATAGGAGGTTTCTCATAATCTCACAAAAATCTTGGAAACCTGAATCCCCATCTCAACCAAAACTATACCATCCTTTAAAAAAAAGCATCCAAAATAAGAAAGTCATAAACAAAGAGAGGGAGTGTAGTTCAAAATTCAGTGTTTATTAGCATGTTCCAAGCAAGAATATACTCAACAGGAGTGTAAGACGACGGATGGCAAAACTCACATTATCTACACAATATAAAGCTTCATCTACACAAGTCAAGTATATTATTACTGTATGTGTGCGTCCTCTGCATGTGACACAAGAACAGTGTTGTGGATGGTTTCTGGAATGAGTTCACTTTTTTCGACGTCTAATTCACAAACGAATTGTTATATCACATATATTGCACAATCATTGTACTTACCAAGTATCGACTTGTAAAAAGAAAAACAAAACCTCAGGTCAAAGAAAGATTCAAGATATTACGCCCTTCAAAAGAAAAAATAACAAAATATGACAAAGTATCATGGAACAAACAAAACCTCAGGTCAAAGAAAGATTCAAGATATTACGCCCTTCAAAAGAAAAAATAACAAAATATGACAAAGTATCATGGAACATTCCCATCCAACAAAGGAAAATGAAGATTAAGGTTATCCAAGCACATGTGCTGTAGACTAATTCTCAATGTAGCATATCAACTCCACGTCACACTATTATAAGTTTTGGTCCTTTCTTTTCATGAGACAATTGCTAAATATTGGTCACATATCATTCTATCAAGGGTAGTGGTAAATTTCATTGCTGAATGTAGAGGTACAATTAGAAGTCTTTTGACAGAATTTTAAAAGGGCAATCATAGTTCTACAGCGTAGCCCTCCATGGGCCCTTTTTCAAGGAACATTATAATCAGTAGTATTTAACTTCATATTACTGTAATTATGACTTGCTCTGCTTAACTACCTGGTACCCAAATGTGCTGCAGAGTGATAAAGTATGTCATCTTGGGAGTGTATCCACAACTCAGTGCGCATTCTCATAGGCACGATCAGAATAAGAAAAAAGACAAAGGAATTGTAAATTGTTCCCTAGTCTTGTAATAGTGCCCTGCCGATGAAAGAATGCAAATATATGAATATACAAACATCTTTTCATTTTCAATCAATATATATATGTGAATTCTATTTACATTAGCATAATCAAATATATTTGCATAGAAGTAATCAAATCTATGGGCACACTGGACGAATGACAAATATGCTATACCAATAATCATTTGTAGAATTTCTGTCACAAAAATATACATCTACATTTACATAAATGTGGCAGTTATTGCTAACTCCACCTAAATAAAATACAGAAAGGAAGCTGATTCCGTACACCTGCATAGAATACAGAATAGAAAATAGATCAGGTATTAGAATTGATTGGCTTGCATATATACAATGTATAATGAAAGAGCATAATACCTATAGGATATCCTGTACATCATTGGCTCAACCTATACAACAGTGTACATGTTCAACACTCCCAACTGCCAAGACTGTGAAAATGTGTACTATCCCTTGATAATCCTTTGTGCACTTAGAGTGCCGATTGGCACTGAAAAACCCATTAGGATTGTACACACACTGTCAAAAGTCCCTGGCACAGAAAAGGTTAATAGGGGGAAATTGTCCTCCATGAGCACAGCTCAAGTGGATTTTATAATTTGCAAACACATCACCTATGAACAAGCTATAATGCCTCAAAAATGGATGGTATGGAGGTGCTAATGCACAGATTGGAAAATACATGTGTGATTGGTTTTGGTTTTTTGGTGATACCCATTGCTGAGTGCTACATGTGGCCATATGAAAAATGATCTTCGGTCGAGCAGGATGCACTTAGAAGTTAGAGATCGTTGACACATCCATCTGTACTAATGCACTACGCATCAATACATTTTTCATTCACATTCACAGAAGATCTGCTTAAAAGAATACATGCTTCACGAAAATAAAGGTTTAAATGACATTAAATAGTGGAAGAGGTCTAAATTGTCCACAAAACTTGTTTTGCAGCACTTTACATACTCATTTGTATTTGCGTAGTTCAAGAATTCATTGAGGTTTCTACCGAAAGAATACATGCTTTTCCACATATAGATGATCTCTAGGGAACAATGTATAGTCATTGTTCCTGCATAGATTGTGTTGTATCATTACGGAATGTATTATTTTTTAGAAATCGGCATCTACATACAAAACTTGGCTTCATTCGTGCTGCAGTAGCAAAATACTTTGTGTCGTTCTGCATAATACACAGCAAATATTCATGACCAATTAATCTTACTGGATGATTTTAGCGATGAAAATTCCTCTGGTCACTGTGAAAGTACAAAGAACTACGTTTTGTTCTTTGCTCCTCAAGAGCATGTAATTACATACATTTCTTTCTTTTCTTCTAATGTTTGGTGGGGTTTCCTTATTTTGTCTCTATTTCTCTTGGCAAACAGTGCATCTTCACCAACTTGTGTGTCTCAACAATTGACATATTTTTGCAATTCTTTTCAGAGGAAAAAGATGATTCTTTGCAAAGAAATGCCTCAAATGTTAATACTCTTCAACAAACCGGAATAGCTAATACCTGGTGGTCATTAAGAAAGCACGGGCCATATTCACTTTACGACCCTGACAGCAATAAATAGCAATCCATAGCAATCCATAAACTCCAATATATCAATTGTAATACAATAAAATACCCTCCCATTTCAATAAATAAACTGAGGGTTTTTCACCTTCTACCCACTGTCTTGATCTTGCAATCATTAAACGACGTCAGAGCTAAATTCTCATCTTCTGGGGGTTTTTCGGAACAGAACAAACTTCCTCAATGCAAGATGTCTGTCCTTTCTGACTTCTTTATGGACTTTCAGGATATCTCGGGCAGCACCCAATCCACACTTGTGCATGTACGTTTTCTCGCCATCCTCTCTCACACGCGTGTATGGAATTTGCTCTGTCATGGCAACAGACAACATGGATGTTTTGCGTTATGTTCACACCCCCGTGTAGTCTAGCTGCACACATCTACACATCATCTAAGAGATGTAAGGGATACAAGATGTTTTTGACTGCTGAGTCATAAATAGAGAAAGCCTATTCTAAGTATGGAATGTAATTTGATTTAAGGAAGCTTATGATAGGAAAGAATAGAAAACAAATTTACATTCAATAACCCAGACAGCTCAAAAGCATCTCTGCATAAGCTAGAAGACTCTGCCTACCATGTATGAACCCTCACAAGAGCTCTGCTGTGGGAATAAAAGAACTCTAAACAAGATTTCCTGCTCAATGCCCTAGATCTCTTCAAGAAGTAAGGTTGGCAGTTTTGAGAGGACAGGCTACACATTTACATGTACCTCTACTGAAGCAGAAAATAAGGTGACCAGGATTGAACTCCTTTGCTCTCTAAGCTAACCATCTGCTTTTTGTTACAACTATACATTGTACACTCTGCATCTTATCACCAGGATGCAACTAGCATCCATCCAGGTGACTAGCTGTCTTCCGCCCCTCCTGCAATCTCTTTGTAGTGCTCCTTCAGTGAGTCTGGGATCTCGATGCCCAGGTAGTCGAGGAGCTCGAAGTAGGACCAGGTGAAGGCGCGGGTCATCTCCTGCGAGTGGGCGAAGACGTTGGCCTCCGAGTGGAGCTCCTTGTTGAACTGCAGCCGCGCCTCCAGCTCCTTCTGCCGCCGGGCCATCTCGAGGGCCAGCTTCTCCGCCTGGGCCTGGGCGATCTTCTCCTCCATCTCGCGCCGGATGCGCTCCTCCTCGGCGATGCGCGCCGCCTCCAGCTCCTCGGCCTGCCTCCGCTTCTCGTACTCCAGCCGCTCCGCCTCCTCCATGGCCGCCAGGCGCTCCGCCTCGAGCCGCTGCCTCTCCTCCTCTTCCTTCCGCCGGACTTCCTCCTCAGCTGATGTCAGGAAGGAAACAGCAAGAGCGCGAGATAGAAAGACAGACAGACAGACAGACATAGAAAGAGACAAAGGTTGAAGGAAGACGTTGATTTATATGGGTGGAGGGGAGAGGAGAGGAGATTCAATGGAAAGAGTACGGAGGTCCATTAATTGTTGATAATTAACCAAGGTACACTTTTGTAGATTGTTGGTGTGAAGATGGTTAATTCCTACTGGAAATCTACAGATTGACATCCCTTTGCCACTACCCATGTCATTTTTTCCTACATTGATGGCATCATTTTCTCTCTCACATCAAAATGATTCACAATTCAAATACTTTTCAACATTTTCTGATGCCTCTGCTAGGGTACATTACATTGCAGTCACCCTACTGCATGTTTGTTTGTTTGTCTGCCTGTTTGCAGGGGGGTGGGGGTGATGAAGGAGGGGCAAAACAGAACCCTTGTTTTCCTCAGGTGGCCATTTTTTTAAATCAAAATACAGTCAACCTTACCTAAATGGAATCTATTTTGACAGAAGAAATCGCTCTGAGTTAAAAGAAATTTTGACTTATGCCGGATTAAAATCAATAGAATATATTGAGACTAGGACTTGAAAAGACCTTCGACTTAGGTGATTATTTGACTTATGCGAGGTTGACTTAACCTGTTGGGGACGGGCTAATTTTGCTACAACACGCATTTTCCATAGCCACCTGCCTGAGTATACTCGGGAGGGACTGGTCCTCCACGGGTTAAACGAGGTTGACTATAGCATGGATTCCATAACAGGAAGATTCAAAGCAATGCTTTTACCTCTTTTCAAACACACATTGCATGTTTTCTTGAACTATTAGATTTTACGGATGGATTTGACGGCAGTCTCACCTTTTTTCTTTGCCTCCTCCTCTTTCTTCTTGCGCGCCATCTCCTCCATCTTGCGCTTGTACTCCGCCTGCTGCCGGCGCTCACGCTCCGCGGCCAGTGCCGCCTGGCGCTGGCGCTCTTCTTCCTCCTTGGCCTGCTTCTGGCGCTCCAGCGCCTCTCTCTCCGCACGTTCCCTGCAATGGTTGGGAGGTCAAGGCACAAACATTACACTCTATACCCATAAATGTCCTGCAGGGTAATTTTACAGCAGAAGTTACCTTCTTGCAATCACCAAATTGGCAACTCTTTCCATTTTTCATCTTGTACTTAAATTGGCAACTCTACATGTCACTAAGTATCCTCTAATACAGAAAGAGTTGAATGAACTACTTGAATTAATTAAACTTGTACAAAACCAGACCCCCTCCCAAAAAAATACAAAAAACTAAAACAAAAACACAGAATTTGCCAATTTGAGAGATATTCTCTTTAATCATCTAAAATGTGTTCAAATACACATACATATATAGCCATTCAGAGGCCTTTGATAATTTTGCAATCACAAATACACAATGGCATACATTAGAAATAGAGCTTTAAAGCAAAGAGAATTTTTATTCTACCTCACTAAATATTGATACAGGCAACTATCATTATAACAAAGTCCCCTTTGACCGGCAGTTTTCCTCTGTTAGATCAAAATTTTGTTATAGCTGAACAGTAAAGTACATTGTATATGAAGATAAATAAACTGTAGTTTTAGGACCTGAATTTTTACTTCATTGTAGTAAAGAATTCCATTATAATCATGATCATTATATCGGGAGTGCACTGTAATGGACAGGGAAGATTCTGCTGTACAAACACAGCAGTAAACCAAGGAAATACAGATAGTGGAATTTGTATTCAGGATGAAGCAGAATCAAAGTTATTTTTTGCTTTACGGAGCATTCTCACTCTTTCACGAAAACATTATTTCAGATAATCAAGTACTCTTTTTATATGTAATTTTCTTTTTCTTTTCTCGCTTTATCCTATCCATCATTTTCCTTCTCCTCCTCCTCCTCTTCCGAATCATATCCATCCATTTTGTCTTCTTTTTTTCACTTATTTCTTCTCATTTCTCATCTGTCTCCTCTTCCTCTTCCTCATTCCTTCTTTCCACTGTCATCATTTTCTCCTATCACTTTTCTATAGTTATCTTCTCATCCTCTCCCTTTTCTTCTTCCTGTTCTTTTCCTTCTTTTATCTCTTTTTTTCCTACTCCTTCTTTCTTCTTCACATCATAAAATTTTCTTTGTGTTCATTCTGCCTCCTCTTCTCCATAACAAATGTCAAAGGTTATAGGTCATGACCCCATCTCACCTTGCTTCTGCCTCCTTGCGCCTCTTCTCCTCCTCAAACTCCAGCTGGATCCGCTCCTTGCGCTCCGCCTCCTCCTGCGCCTTGCGCTTGGCCTCCTCCCTCTCCCGCCTCTTCTTCTCCACGGCGACGCGCCTCTTCTCCGCCTCCGCCGCCCGCTTGAAGGCCTTGGCCTGGGACCGCGAGATGCTGTTTGGACCCTGACTGGTGGAGTCCTGGATTTCAAAAGAAGATGACCCAAGACAGAGCGTAGCGATGAATTTACTGCCTGCTTGCCCTAGAAGAAGTACTGGCATTATTTCCTTCTTTTTTTCTTCTTCTTTTTTTTTGTTCAATCCTTGATAGATGCTTTAAAGTGATTCATCTCATAGAAATAGTTAAGAGATACAAAGTACAGTGTTAGACATAATGCCTTTTCTGTTTTCTTAAGTTGGTGCAGTGGTGTTCAGTATCTTTTGATTTGGGCTAATGTGGCCAAAATGATATCATATTGGAAACATTTTGCAATATTTACAAAGTAGATGTATTTAGAATACAAAGTATTTAGACAACAGCTAATTGTACCCCTTGTGTATACATAAATGGTGAAAGCACATCATATCATAATGATAATGATAATGATAAATACACTTGTATACAGCACTCGATACAGGCATTTCTAAGGGCATTAATATGGAACACAACAAAAAAGTTGAATTCAAATATAGAATTACAAATATTGTGATACGAATATTGCAGAGTAGTATATCGGGATCATTCTATAGCCATTATGTTCTACTTTGTACCTGTACCAGTTTTTGTGAGATGGAAAAGGAATCTCTGCTAACACCTCAAGCAATCCACAACATTAACCGCAAACAAGGGTTATGTATGGTTAAACTCTAAATTCAAATCCCATTCAACACAAATTTTCAACTATCTCCATGAGAATATTGCACTGGTTGACTAACAATGAAAGCCTCTTAAAGGGAATAATCGAAAGGCTGAGAAGGTAAAGAGATAAAATCACTCACTTCTGTGAAGTCTGTGAATTCAGACGTCATGTCCTCGCTGGGGACGGCTGATACTGTGGGCTCCAGCTGAATTTCAGGTTCCGGGGGTTCAGGAGCAGGCTGACGTGAAAAAAACAAGCAAACATGAAATTAATATCAATCACAAGGCATAACATGATTGCAGTGGAAACCAGGGAACTATGGCTTTATCTTTTCTCTTCTTTTCATTGAATGTGTACAATGCTACAACAAGACAGGTGAAATATTCAGTTATCAAACACATCAGACTTCAGTCAGGATGCTAGAAGCTGTAGGCTATACATGAGTTTGAAATAACACGTTGAGTACAGTACTAAAGGTATATTCCATTGTGAGGCCATGCAACGATTTCAATGACCACAACAGCTGCCAGACAATAGCAAGTTTTGAGCGTTTGTGTCGATGCTTTCGTGGCTGGAAACACTCTAACTTAAGATTATTGCATGCTTCTTTCTGGAATGGGCCTCAGATGCTCACGCTCATGCTCATTCTGGCATTCCCAGCGTATAACCATTTTTTGTGTGTGCTGTCAGAGCTATGCGTTGAATGCACTTGTTGACAACTTTGTACTTTGTGAGCTTGCTTCATATTTCTAGTTTATCTGGCATTTCTTTTTCTTTCAATGGACAGCTGATAAAGGAATTCCCTGAAGGGCTACCAACACTATCCAACTGAACAAGTGTGTTCATAATTTTAAGATCTTTTATTTGATAACAAGATTGTAGATGTGAAAAAAACAACACTATATAGTATTCAAAAGACAGAACACATAAAAGACAGTGGTATTTGATAAAGTACATTGCGTATAAACTTTTTAAAAATAATCCTTTCCTGAAATTTTAAAGTCTTTGCCTGGTGCCTATGAGCCATATCAATTTGTCAAACAGATTTTCTGTAAAAATTTTATACAAATCATACAATACATTCTCAACCTACAAGTTCAACAAGAATAAAAGCAGCTCCATGCAGTATCTAAACTCTCACAATATTATCAAACGGGACACAAAGTACAAATCAGTCCTGCAAACAACATGCACACAAATACGCTAACTGAATCACAAGAATAAGTACAATTAAAGAACACTTGTGTAGAGTCACACAAACTAAATAAATGATATGCAGCTAATACATAACAAGGAGAAAAAGTAATATCAATGTATACAAACTAGTCTTTCTTCAGACTCTATTATTAGGATGTTTGCACTTGAACAATATTGTACAAGGCCTTCAAAGTGAAAAAGCACTGGAGAGAGAACATGCAAGCTGTCCACTGGCTAACAAGAAGTTCACACATGTACCAAAACATTTAAGACTTGAAATTTGGACCCAGTTGCATCAAACTAGGGTAATTTTACTCTTAATATTAACTCTGCAAAGCAATGGTAACTACCATGGCAAACCCTATTCCACAGCCAATCAAAGCCAAGAAACCACTTACAATGTATGGTTACAACTGATCGCAGAGTTACCATTGATTGTAAATTCATCTTAGTTCAATGCAACAGGGCCTTGGACAAAAGAGCATGTAACTGCTTTTAACCATTGACTGTAAAGAAAAACATAATACCAAAATAAAATGAGAATGCTACCCCTTTACAGTGTGACTATGTTTTCAGAGATAGATTAACTGATAAGCAACTGTCAATTCTGTAAGCATGTTAATCCACTTCTGATAAAAAGGGCATACAGTATGAGTGATTATGCCACTGAGTACAAGTGCCTGTATCATGGTAACATTGCCAATTTGAAGAGTTACATGTAGCTACATGTATGCAAATGTACGATATTCTGAAAGATTCGTCAAACTGTGAAAGGTAAAGATGATAACGATAGCACAGACAAAGGTGATTTGGATGTTTTTTTCAGTGGCAGTCATGTGGGTAGGTGATACACACGTTGCCATGGTAACTGACAGTGACTGATGAAATTTGAGTGTGTGCTCGATGGCAAGCAAAGGGCAAGTCTGATGAGGAAATTGGAATCACAGAATCACGTGAAAATCTCAGTTGCAGATATGATATGTGAAATGAAAGTAAAAAAAAGAACAGCAACAAAAAAATGGTTGTGACGGTAATGATGGTGATGACACTGGCAGATATGGAAGCAAAACAATGTCTGCCAAATGGCGAAGAAAGCGAATCACAGTCATGATCATTAATGAAAAACAGAAAAATCTTCTGGTGCACTCATACGCATGCTGTGTTCTCATGCGAGGTACTTCTAATGACAACATCGATCGCAAGTGCATGGAACTATCTATTTTGTTTATATATCTCATCATTCAAAGCAAATGTCACAACAGCGTGTGCTCCACACCACTGTGAGGCACAAGATTAATAGTTTTATCAGGCGGCAATAAGCGAGTTATTTCTGTTCGTGTGAACAGTTGCAAAAAAAAAAAAAAATTGAGTTTCAGAGCACGCTCGCTAATCCGCTAATTTGGAGAATGCCAACTGTTGCAAAAAAACATGAGTTTTGGAGTGCACTCAGCAACCCGTTATTCTGTACGTCTGAATATGACTAATGAATGAACAATACAATTTTTTTTTTTTTTTTTTATAGGTGCCTGAAACGTGTGATTCTAGGAACCTCTCATGCCCATGGAAAGTTGCTCAGCATGCATTCTTGCAACAAACATGCCAGACATTTTCAAATATAAAACAAGGCGGATAAATCATGAGCAATCAATGAATGTGAAAAAAAAAAAAAAAAAAAACTCACCAGGTGATATGAAAAAATGGTGGATTTGTCCAGCCAGAGTGAAAGCAGTGACAAATGATTTTGGATGAAAAAAAAAGTGCCAAACAAATGAAAAAACAATCAGGCACTTGAAAAAAAAAAAACACACACACACACACGCACACACACACACACTCAGACACACACAAATATAGACAGGTGTACTTGGATCAAATAGATTCCAAATTGCAATGTGACGAATTTTGTGGTGAATGGGTGATTGAAATTCGAGAAACAAATGACTTGTGAAAGTAAGGTTAACTGTGGGCTGTCTGGTTGATGTACAGTGTACTGGTGCATTTCACATTGAGATGAAATCTGAATAAAATGGAAAAACAAACAAAAACAAATAAACACACACACACAAACACACACACACACACACACACACATGCACACACGGATATGAGAAATCATGGTCATTGACTGCAATCTACAATTGTGCGCAGAGAGGGAATGGGGTATGTTGTGCACATGATTTAACTGTCTTGGATGACAAAACTAAATGAAACAGGGCAGGGTTGTGGGGTATTCCTGTAGCAAAACATTGATGCTGAATGAATGTGCGAACACGCTACTTACATGGCACTCTGTGCATGTGTTTGTGTGTGTGTTCGTGTGTGTGTGTGTGTGTGTGTGTGTACAAGTGCATTCACACTGGACAGTCAAGAACACATCAGATATAACTGTGCCACATCAAATGCAGGGAAGATGGTGACGGTGTGAATGTGTGTCTCTGTCAAACGTGAAGTTACAAAACAAGACGAAAACAGAGACAATTCCAAGTTGTGGTCTCCTTAATCGTAACATCTCCATAATGGTTTTTGCAAAATTAGTTATTTTTCAAAAGTCTGTGACTAAAAAAAAAGGTGACAAATGAAAATCGTACTTGAACTCATCACTGAAATGAGTTAGGTGATATGCAGAAGCCGAAAAATATCTGCTCTCAAAAGCGTTGCTGATCATCATCATTCTGTGAGACTTCGTAATCACTATTCAAAGCAGTACATTTGGAAGAGTATACCGCAGCATAAATGATATTCTAAGGGTCATTATTCAGTGTAGGGTTGCAAATACAAACCATGCAGGCTGGTAAATACCATGCAGGTTGGTATACAGCATCTGGTCTTAGAAAAGCAACAAGAAATGTCTTCATTACTAAATTGCTCCTTAACATGTCTGCTTTAATGAGAGAGTCTGTTTCACAATCAAACACATATCTTCACGCACTGTGTATCCAGCAGGTAGCAGATACACCATGTAATTTATCTAACCTGCGTGAAGCTGTGATCATTGTTTGTTCTTTCTCCTGTTTTGTTTCTTGTCTTCTTTTTTTTTTGTCTTTTTTGTTTTGTTTGTTTTTTGTAAATAACTGAACCTGTACGCTGTGTCTACATACGTGGACATTGTCGACTGGAATCACCAGACTTAAATGTGCAGGAAACCAAATGGTACTTCATTAGCTTTTATCTTCCTGATGCAGGAAACATTAAATTTCATTATCTTGGTAATTAAAACCATCAAGATATTTTGTAACAACTTAATGTACAGGGTCTGCTTGAGTAATTGGATATGCAATCAACTTTTCAGACAAAATTATGATGTATCTGCAAGGTAACGACTGACAGTCAGTTACTCTGGGGCGGAGTGGGTGAAGTATGAATACGGGAGGGGGGAGGGAAGGAAAATAAATGTCTACGGAAAGGGAGGGAGAGAGGGGAGGGAGAGAAAAGGAGGGGGAAGGGGGAGGGGATGGGGGTAATAGAGGGTAGTGAATTGCCAAAAGTGGGGCGGGGGGAGGAGAAGGAGGTGGAGAAAAATAGAAAGGTATGAAAAAGGGAAGGAGAGAAGGAAGCCAAAAGATTTAGGAGGGAAGGGCATGGATGGTAAATGGAAAGAAGGTTAGGGAAATGGAGGGGAAAGGAAAGGAAGATTGAGAAAAGACGGGATGAAAGATTATTTGACAGTAAGGAGAGAGGGATGGGAGGGGTAAAGAAGGGGTGTGGGAAGGGAGAGGAGGAGGAGAAGAAGAAGAAGAAGAGAGAAGGGTGAAGTGATGGAAAAAGGATATTAGACAACGGAAGAAGGGAGTAAGACCATTTCAATGTGCTTTAAGAAACTACAAATTCAGACATCACACAAAATGAGTACAATGTGATGAGGTGCCAAACTGTGGTTAGTGTTGTAGTTGCAGAAGGAATGAATACCTGAAGAAACGTTTACATGATGAAATTGAATTTAGGGTGATCACATGCATATGATAAACTTTCGAACATAGATTTTGTAAAATCTGTATTCAGAGTGATGTGAATGGCTGGCTATGGCTAATGAAAACGAGCAACTTAAGACAGTATCAAAATCCAATCATAAGAAAAAGAAATGGAATAAAGAAGAATATATAAATATGTTTTTTTTTTTTTTCTGTTTGTGTATATCTAAAATTTGAACTCTGAACCCATACTTCTACCACTCAGGTTCTCATAAACATGGATAATACTTAATCAGACTTCAACTGGATCTCTACCCCTTATGAAAATAAGGAATCAAAAGATCGAAAAGTAGCAGTAATAGAGGTAGAAGTAATAGAAGGAATGATAGATAATGAAGGAAAGGAAAAGAACAGCAAAAGAAAAGAAACAAAAAGAAAGATGACGATAAGAAGAAGTAAAAGAAGAAAAAGAAAAGGAAGGAGAAAAGAAGATGCAGATGAAAAAAAAAAAGGATAGAAAACTTTTGTTTCTACATTTGAGTTAGAGATGGTATTCCTTTCTAATGCTTAAAGAATTTACTACATGTCATGATACACTTTGCGGTTTTACAGAGAGAAGTTTTTTATGGTAGGTTGAAAATCTGAAGAAAAGTGTATACTGACTAGAAAACAAAAATTAGTTTTCTACCTTTTCCTCCGCCCCACCCCTCCCCCCCCCAAAAAAAAAAAAAAACAACAACAACGAACTAACAAACAGAAAATAAGAAAATGAATCAGTACTTCTAAAGACTATCATAACATTGAAATATAACAAACAAGATATTGCGAAATGATCTTCTATAGTGACAGTCTTCTGGCAGTTCTGCAGTTTCTCAACAAATTCAGAAACTTTCATTTTTTAGTAGATACAGGTGACAAAGACACTTCAAAATGCATCAAGTATTGTAATTGTTGCAATGTGTCAAACACACCTGCAGTGTTCATCCTAATTCCACACTTTCATTTACATGCACAAACAATACCGCCCCAACCCCTTTGCTTATATTCAGTAAATAATCTCGTCCTTAATGAGATAGCCATTGATACAAAGGATCTCTCAACATAAGAGACATTATAGGTAGTTATGGTAACAAAAGTGTGAGCTCAGGAAAGTCTTTCTGGAATTTGTTTCTCATTGGTGTGAAATCTTATTTGATACCCATAGCAGTACCACCAACAATTAATGCTTTCTGAAAGAAAGATTTCAGTATCGCAGTAATGTAGTTGTTGGTTTTTAACAGTCTCTTTGTTGGAACAAACTGACATGACCATGTGCACATATACAACTTTTGACCAGCTTTTTTCTTGCGTTACTATAAAAATGAAAGCGTAATGTGGAATCGGTAAACAGAGAAATGGGATGGGTGATGCGGATACATACCGGTTCGTCCTCAGACTCAGAGAATTCCTGGATGGAGGGAAGATGGAATGGAAATGAAACAGAGAATGGAAGGGAACACGGTAAAGGAGTGATCTTTAAAGGGATGGTATAGTTTTGGTTGTGGTCCTAATTAAAGGTGGGACCCACCTCTGAATAGGACCACTTTGTTTTGGATATCTCGGCCATTTCAAAACCAATTTTCATGAAAGAAACATTGAATTCCTCTTATTGTATATGCTTTCATATTTCATAAGTAGTTTCTCATTATCTCACAAAAAAGGAAAAAAAGTCTGAAGCCCCATTTTAACCAAAACTCTACCATCCCTTTAATTGGTGTGTCTGTTTGTTTTTAATAAGACATTTCACTTATAATGCAATCCCATACCAATTAGTTAACTTTCATACTTGACACAAACCCAACAAGCAGAATGGTAGAAGTGGCATCAATATTGGATTTTTGTATAACATAAGGAAGTTATGGGAAATGAAACAGTTTCATACATGTACATGTGTATAATGTTCCCCCCACTCCCCCCCCCCCCAAAAAAAAAAAAAGTGATATTGGTTGCAAGTTCAAATCATATTATCCTATGATTCCTCCCCTGTACACAACAGATGAATGAGACAGAAATTGTAGAAGCATACAAAACCGACATCATGAAGCGAGTGGCACCAAAACATGTGATATACTTGGATTGTGAATTGAAGTCGTACAACATATACGATGGTGACTGTGAGAATATACAACCCTTGACAAATCAAAGTCACTTAATGCAACACATACAAATGTGGAATGGCGATGTATCAGAAGAAAATAGGAATATACATACATGCATCACAAAAGACAGTATGAGTTACCATGGAAACGGTCTTCAGTCTCATCATACTCACATCATGGATGAAGATGAATTCTGGAGACTCGGGAGACTGTCTCTCCGCTTCCTCCTCTTCCTCCTCCTCCTCTTCCTCCTTCTCTGGTGGCTGCTCTTCCCCTTTATCCTTCTCCGATTCTTCCTTCTGTCCTTCCTCCTCCTTCTCCTCCTCCTCCTTCTTCTCGCTGGATGCTTTGCTCTTCGCATCCTCCTCCTCCTCCAGACCGTCCTTGGACGACTTGGAGGACTCCGACTTGGGCTTCTTCTTGGGCTTCTTGGGTTTCTCCGGCTTCGGGGCCTGAGCCTTCTTGGTCTTCTTCTGGATTTTCTTCTTCTCTTTTGGAGGGGCTGCTTATGAAGCACAACAGGTAACGAGGCAAAAAAAAAAAAAAAAGAAGATGTGTTAGATGGAAACCCTATCACTATTTCTCACAACATCAACTCCTCAAAGTAAGTCACAACCTAGCATATCTTACCCCCCAAAACGCTGATCGATGGCAATGCTGCACATTATACCGACACACTCATGTTTGGGATAAAGAATTTGGGGAGCAGGGAGGTAAAGCACACAGATAAACTTAAATGTGCAACTGCTAGAACTACCAGTTTTCATAAAAAGAGAGAGGAATTTGGCTGGAATACACTGTCTGCTTCACGAGGTTAAAGGAAAATGATGAATAAACACAAACAGAAGTACAGACAGACAGAGACACTGACACAGACACAAACACAAACAAACATACCCATGAGTACACTTTAACACACTCTAAAAAGCAATGTTCTCGCTTTCCAAGCCACTAGATATTACTTTGATTCCAATAGGGGGCTTAGAGATTGTACACACTACACTGGTATGCATCACATACTTCAAATTTCACACCAATGCCAATCAAGTTCAAATCTTTCTTCTTTTTTTTTTCGCCAGATGTCAATGCAAAGAATCATATTTTTAATCAACACCCTCCTCATTCTGATCGACTCGATTTCTTCCCAATGAAGTGCTTACAACACATAAAAACTTTGCCTATGTGGTACTGATAATAAGGGAGTTCATGGTTAGCGCATGTCTCATTTGACCCCTACACCACAGACTTTCAAATAACATGGAAAGGACATGTGACAGAGCATTTTTTGTTGAAGCATGCCACCTTTGTAATCAATGTCAATGAAATGCGTGCTTAGCTTTTGTTAAACATTATTGATGAATCACTTTCACCTGTGTGTTCTAACAAGGTGAAACACACAACTTAATATTCCAAATCCTCATTTGCCGGAGGATTCTTTTCGTTTGAAAGTCAATAGCAAATACACAAACATTCTCATTTGACCTTTATTTTGCACATGCGCAAATTGCAACCATGAACTCCCTTATACAGATGTTGTGCCATGTCTGGTCAGGGTGGTGGGGAGGGGGGGGGGGGAGTCAACTTACGTTTCGGTTCCTCCTTCTTTGGTTCAGGCGTCATGGGCTTGTAGAGCATAATGTCTGCCTTGCTTTCTTTTGGTATGCCTGATAGAGAGAAAGAAAGAGAGAGAGAATGGCGAGTCAAATTATTGTATATGCCGTATACGCTGTTATTTTTGTGTACAGATATTTTTGCGAATGAGGAGGTCACGGACATTTTCGCGAGATGCTGTTTTTGCGAATTGACACAGAGGCCTACATAAGCGCACTACTACCTTAATAGCGTATGGTGACATTTTCGCGTGTTGGTAAATTCGCGGTCCAACTGAGATTCGCAAAATTCACGAAAATTAAACCCTCGCGAAAATAACAGCTTATACAGTACATTGTTTTCGGTGAGCAAAATTGTTCACAACTCTGGACTTCTGAAAATTTCCTCAGTGGTTAAAGTTGCGATTGTGTGATACAGTACTGAACAGAGAAATGTATGCGCGTATGTCAAATTCACATTGCGAACAGAGTCAATATCTTTGTGTGTTTTTGAATTCATGAATAGCACCTGATTTGCAACATTTTCCAAAATGAAAACCTCACGAAATATTCGGGGTATATAGTGTACTACCGTTTTGATGCAAGGTCATGCTTTATGAGTGTAAAAGTTTCCTGCTTATTAAGTGATTTGATAATTCTTTAATTGTGGTTATTACATGGTTTTACATCCTGCTTTTTGTGTTATTCACAGCAAGGTTTATAGCTGGAATAAACCCTAAACTTCAAAGCCTCTTTGATACCAGTAGACACTTATCCAGTGTGTTCACTTTCTTTCCACTATTTAGACAGGTAAAGAAGGCGCAGTTGTATTCAGTTCATGCATCATTTTAAAGCATAAAGTCTGCTCTTTCAGAATCTGCCCTGAACTCAAAATCCATATCTGGCGACTCTTTACCAGTTTTGTGACGCAGGGTCACATTTGTATGGTGCTATCCACAGACCACCGAGTAGAAGTAAAACCAAAACTGTATGCAACTAGAGAAGCACTCCGAGAGTGCAAACCTCCGCCAAAGAGCTCAATTCCAGCACTGATCTTGTTCTTCCATAGAGATCAGCGATTTCCACCCACACGTATGTACATGTACAATTTTGTATGCATGCTGAAAGTTGCGCGATTTCCCAACATAGAAGCCTTTTGTTACATCATCAACTTCCAGCTGCACGGCGTGCCTCGCCTTAGAAGAAACTAGAGCACGCACTTCAGTGCACGTATGAAAACATCAAAATGCGCAGCTTGAACTCCCAAGTTCATTGACCCTACCTGCCAAAATATCAAAAATCCTTCATAAAAATCCACAAAAATTGCCTGATCCTGTAAATTTCATCCAAATCCATTCAAAACTTCTTGAGTTATTCTGCACATGGACAAACAAACAAACAAACCAACCAACCAACCAACAGATGCTGAAGAAAAAATAACGTCCTCCCTTGGCGGAGGTAATAAGGATAATATTACTAAAGGGAGGGGAAGGGGGAGAAAGAGGAGGTGACTCTCTTACCAACGATGAAGGCATCCTTCTCCTCAGCATCGGGGGCATCATCCGCCTCCTTCCCGTTGGCGGATTTCTTGCTGCTCTTGTTGCTCTTACTGCTCTTCGTGCTACCCTTGGTGCTTCCCTTCTTGGACTTGGGACCCTTCTTCTCCAGCAGGCCCGTCTCCTGGACGATCTTCGCCAGCTCATCGTTCAGCTTGGAATCGGAGTCCTCCACGGGTGGTGACTCTGATCGTTGATAAAGGATTGATGATAGAAACACAAAACCAATGAAGAATTAAAATCAGTTTTTGTGCTCCTTCACTGAACTATGAAAGTGATGAGTACAAACACAAAATGTCATTGTTCAGTACGTGAAAAGTACACATTTCAACTTCTTACTAACATGTTAGGGTAAATATTATTCCCTCTGCTTTCTGAAACAGGGAAGTCAATCGCTCGTTCATTATGCTAGAAAATTGAAATGTGTTGATTCTAAAGGTATTTTCTTTTATTATATCATTCTCCTGCAATAACATCATTGTAGTCTTCTCATCCAGCAAGGGCAGCACCAAAACTTTACAAATCATAAATTTTTGACAGATTGTCAGATTTTCTTTAAGTTTCTATTGTGTTCTGCTAACATTGCCATATTTACTCAATACACATGAATACTTGGATATCATTCCCTTTTATGTTCTGAAATTATGATACTTTCTTTTGGGTGCCCTTTAAAGACTGTGTCAGATGATTATGTAATATGTCAACAGCCATAACCAATGTTCCTTTTGCACTAAACTTTTCAAGTGCCCTGCTGTTTGAGGGTTGCTGCCATTAACCCTATCAACACCGCTGTCTCAAAATGTCATTGTCACGTTATTGCACAAAAACAAGCTGCCTGTGGTTATGGCAAATTCGATTGGACCTACATGTACATGTATGCATATTGTCATGTTGAGAATCAGTTTGTTTGGTTTTCTCTGAATGTTTCACTGCTTTGCTAATTCAATGCCACTGCCATTACCTGAAACAAGTATTTTGGTTAGGTAAGGTCTGGCTTCATGCCTCAATTATCCTGTAAATCAAAGGGTGCCACCTAGGAACAAGATATTGTAATGATGTAATCTTGCAAAACTTGTCATGCATTCCAACACACGATGGACGGAAGGGTAGATGGATTGATGAAAGGGAGGATGAATGGATGGAATGACAGTAGGGCAGAGAGAGACGGGATCCGACCCACCTTGCTCATTCGTTGGCAATCTGACCAGCGGAGGCTGCTTCTCCGGCTCCGCCTTCTCGGCGACACCAATATTCGTGACCCCCAGCCCGAGGGAGGTACCCCCATCCGCATCTTTCCCCTCACCCTGTGCCGATGCTGCACCTGAGGGAAGCAATGCAGTGCAGCCCAACAAGTGTTAAGCCTTAAGCCAAGACTAGTCAGTGTGTTTCTGCCTCATAAACTTTAATGGCACAATGTGAGTGTGTGTGTGTGTGTAATGTATGTGTGTGCATGTGCCACATTACATAGCATCAAAACATAAAACATTTATGGTTCATCTCCATTATCAAGCATGTAATAATCATCTGACCAATGAAGCATGTTCTAAACGACATATCAAAATGTCCATGACATAAAAGAAAGGGCACAGCTTCTAGAAGTAGAAGAGCTCCTGAACAAAATCTGAAAGAGGACATAGCTAAATGAACCAACACATGACTGGTAATCATGAAATTAAGATGAAGGTTTGGCGAATGTCCAACAGCGTTGATTTGTTGTTTGATCACCCACAGGATTCCTTCTCACATACATGTATCCTAGAAAAATGCAGAACCACAAGTTTGAAAATCATTTGATGTAGAGGTTAACACAAATTATCTTTGTCTGTTGCACAGCAATAAAATGCACACTATTAAAAAAAAAAAAGGACAAAAATATTTTATTAGCAGGGAGTGTTAACAGACATCTTCATTCATTTCCAGCCACCACCAAAGAAAAAATTAATCAAAATGAAATCACAAATGTATTAGCTGTTTGTCATTGAAATGCAAGATGTACAAATTGTATGTATGTTGATATGGACATAATAGTAGGTATGTTGTTTCAATGAATGTTCAAGGGACTACACAATGATGCTATGAGACTATGCTTGCACATTTGATATGCCAGGCAACAAATATTGTGAATGAATTCATTCTGAAAGTATTTGCATCTTTCTTTTTACGTTTTACACAATTAAGAACAAGCAAGAGCATGGTGGAAGCCATTTTGAAAGGCATTATAATGCAAAGCATGTTACAGCAGCACCACAGAAAGTCAATCAGGCAAATCGATATATACATGTATATATATGTGTGAATATCTGCTTGAGTAGAATAAGACAAAACAAAACAATTGCAGCATTCCCTTACCTGGTTTCATGATCACAAGACTCAAACTGGAATCGACACATTGTCAATAGAACACAATCATGTATGGGGGAATCATACAATCATATAGACCAGAACTGCAGTTGAAATATCTGAACTGTACTTCCTCTAGATCCTAAAACTGAAATATACTGAGTTACAGTATAAGATGTACAATGTACTTGAACATGGAATACAAACATTCTTTTCTTGCAAGTGATAATTTACAAGAAATGTATAATATTGTGTATGTGCAAAAGTGGGGGTGTGTGTAAGATGTATGGTGTGTGTTTGTGTGTGTGTGTGTGTGTGTGTGTGTCTATGTGCTCGTGTATAACTGAATATTGGTTAGTTTCAATCAAGCAATCTTACTTTTTAAAAATAAGAATAAAAGAATCTGACTTGACGTTAGATTCTGCGTAATGAGTGATTCTACCATTTGTACCTTTTAATTTCGCTACAGTTCACTTCGTTTTGGACAAGTCAGCTACAGAAACTTCCTCCTTGTATGTGGATTGAATAGTGAGTGCATTCCTCTTAAACTGGTGTTACATGTATATTGAGCCACATCTGATTGCAGGATCAATGTCAACCGTAACCAAGTAATATATTGTGCATACACGGCCAAGATCTTTGTAAAATAAGGTTCCATTATCTTTCAAAATGTGGTTTTGTCTCTTCTTCTCTCCCTCTCTCTCTCACTCCCCTCATACAACTTCCGCCATTCTTACCTTTCTACATATAAAAAAAAAAAAAATAATGACAGTAAAATAGCATTCAGTCAAAAAGTAGTGAACAGCGCTGAATATAATCATACATTTGAATTAAGACTTTTCCCCTAACTCTTCTTCTGTGTTTCTGTCAGTCTTTATGCCATATATAAGTTTCTCCATTAGCATCCTTCTCTTTCTCTTCCTTTAAAGCACACAGCACATATAGGAAGCATCAATTCCTCAATTTCTTTGCACGATGTTTATCAATAATCTATCTTAACTGGTTCTATGTGTCGCTCTATTTTTTATGATTTAGGGATTCTTTCTCATTATTTCCCCCCCCCCCCCCAGCTTTGACAATATTTCAGCAAACATTGTTAGAAGCAACACACAAAAACAAACACAAAACTGCAAATAGTGCTGAAAAATACAAAAGGCTTGGTGCTCACTAGCTGTTAAATATTTGCAGTACTTCCATATAATCCCACATTTGGGTTGTTACCATAAAAGGTGTTACTCTGCTTTGTTGACTTCCAAGGCCTGCAAATCTTCCAGGGGTAATAACACCACTAAATCCTTATGAAATTTTGGTTAGATTCCTGAATCAGTGTGCAAGGCAAGTAGTAAAACCATCTCTGAGTGCTCCACACCACACAGTAAGATGCACTTTATGCTTCATACCCTCTCTCTCACTTTCCACCCGAGGCGCCACGATCTGTGGTGCCGGCGGTTCTGAGACCGTCGGTGCAGGAGCCACCTCCTCCTGTGGTGGTGCCGGTGGTGGCTGTGGTGGGGTGGGCATTGGCGGTGGTGGCTGTGGTTGTGAGAGTGGTTGTGGTGGTGTTGGTTGTGGTTGTGGTTGTGGTGTGGGTGCGGCGTCAATTAACGTCGTTACCTCACCTTTCGGCGTTTCCACCACCACGGACGGTGCCTGCGACAAGGCTGACGCTGGCGGACGCGGTGAAAGCACCGCCAACTGCATGGCTCCAGTTCCCTCCGTGGGACCACCGTCACTGATCCCGGCAGCTTCCTCTTCCATCACCGACGCCCTACTCCTTACGATAAACTCTCTCTCCGTCTTGATCTCTTCCTCCGGCGCTGGAACCTCCTCAATCTCCTCCTTTTCCTCCTCGGCTGCCGCGTCACCGTCGGTGTCATTGTCCGTGCTAAAGTCTGTGCTGGCGTGGCTGGACTCCAGGAAGATTTTTCGCTCGCTAATGTCCTCGATCACCACAATGCTCTTGCTGTCAATTGGTTCTTGATTCTCCATCATGTCCGTCACGTCTTGGCCGATCTTCACGTTTGAGTTCTCCTCCGCTACACCTGTGAACCATGTGGAGTTATTTATTACATCGGAAGCGAGGAAGCGAGCAAGGTTACGGGAGCATGCTGAACTTTGCATTTAAAATGTATAGTGAGGCCATAGCGTGAAAGGAGTTTCAGAATCTTTCAGATTTTCTTTTCTTTTTTTTTTGTTACAGAAAAATATGTTTGTTATTACCAAAAATAAAATGGCATAAATAGAGTTGTGACTGTAGCTAGGAAAGCAGCATATGCATGCATTAGTTTGGAATGACAAAGCAGAAAAATACATCATATCCTGCAAACTGTGTTGATGCAAACAGACTTACATGTATATCATACACTGTAGGCCCAATGCATAGAACTTTGCTTTATAGTATATGTATATCATTCTATGATATATATACAAAGAACAGTGCAAATTTGGATCATATTCTCTTTGTTGCTATCCTTCTTTCTAAAACCTTCTTTCTAAACGTGATTTGCATTTCAGAATATAGGTGGTGTAGAGGTGGTCTGTTGGTATCTAGATGCATTATACAAATGATACAATGTATACTTTACACAATTACATGGTGTACATGTATGTGATCCACCTTTGCCACATTTTTCTTTTTCTTTCTTTTTCTTTCTTTTTCTTTTACAGATTATATTTATTAATGAATTTAATTATCAAAGGTAATTTTCAGTCACAAATGCATCTATGCATCATATACTGAAAGTCTTGGTTTGAAAAGTCAAGATAGGGTTGAATATGTATAGTGTACACATTATCATGTAACTGTACATCATACCAAGTTCTAAAAATCATTCCCAAAAGCATGCAGTGGAACAGGACACATAAAATGCAAGGTGTGACATTAAAGCACACTACAGACGTGCAGAGAAGAAAAACCACATTGTGAAATAAACTCTACCATCCATTTTATCCCGTTGGAGAAGACTAGTCCAGAGAAATTATTAATAAAGACCCCCAAATCCCATTTTCATGCTGTGGTTCTGTAGCTTTGCTTTCATCAAATTTGATATTCTAATGTATGAAGTATTTTTCATGGTAGAAGTATCATCTTTCATTTTTGTCGTTTGTCATCTATATACAACTGATATTCTTTTTTAAATCATTTTCTATTTTTCGGTAGCAGAATTTCCAAAGCCTGCAATTGCTTAACTCATATCTGATTTGCAATTCGGAACCACACTTTTGATGATTAAAGTTAATGTTTCTCTTTCAAAATTGCAAATGTTTGTAAACTTTTTCCTTATTTTGTTCAGATTTAATGGATTCAACCAGTTCCATCTTTATTTATCCCATTCAAGATATTTAGTGACTTTCAGAAGTGGCAATTTTGTAAGAAAAGATAACTTGAGCAGCAAACTCCCCCAAACTTGATGGTAACACGAACTGGATAACTGACTTACTCATACTTTGATTATGATAGTGAAGGTGCAGTGCCTTTAATCACACAACATTACTTGGTGCATCAAAACTAATATACAATCAAGTTAATGACAGATAATATCTTCTTTCAAGTAGTTCCATTAAATACAGAATAGTAGCTACTGCTAGTAAAAGTTAGTGGATGCTATGCACCCATACCAAAATGACTCATGCATTTGACATCTATTACTTCTGCATTATAAATTGAACTACAAGGTTGTAGATCAGATATCTTGCATGCACAGTGTTCACACGCAACAGTTTGAAACACCAACTACGACAAGAAACACAAAAATTAAGTTACATGTACATGTAACCAAGTTCCTACATAAGGCTTGAGTTAAACAATAAAAGGAAGACAGAAGAAGCTTAGGTTACAGTTAAGACAAAAACTGGCATTTTAGGCATTTAGGCTTTGTATAGAAATTGTCTGATTGAACAGAGTATAACCTACAAAATGTATGTGCTGATCAGGTAGCAGCTTAAATAAACATAGTCTTGTTCATGCACTGTTATCATTTAGTATTCTCTAACAGTATGCTTCTATCACAGAAACTCTGATAAAAAGGGAGACAAACATCATGTTTTCTATGTATGCTAATAAAGACAGTAAACACAAGTCGGTGGCATTTTTAAATATCATATGTTTGTCATCTAGGAAGAAGCATGCTTCCTGACAGTTCGAAAGTTAGTTTCATGCAGGTATAACAAATTCGCCGGGAAGCATTTTAACTCAAAGGCTCAAATTCACAAAGGTACCAGTTAGTTTACATGGACTGTAAATGTGAAAATTTTTGCACATTTTGCACCACCAAAACCTAGCACAAACATAAAAGCATGCAATTATTGCTGCTTGCCATGTGTTCCAGTAGCTGATGCCTTAATTCCGCGGAATTAAAAACACACGAAACTCGTCTTACCCAGCCGAGCGCAAAAAATTAGTTGTGTGAAAATATCCACTTTTACAGCATATCGAATCCATGTTTTTAATTCAGTCCATGGATTAAAACAAACCGTGTATGAACTGCATTTAAAATTGGATGCCATTTGGCCCAAGCAATGTGTCATGTGCATTTTTGCAATCAAAATAAGCATAATCCATGGAGTAAATCTAAACCACATTTGTGAACTTCAGCCAAAGCGTGCAAAGGCACGGTGAACATTAACACAAACACAACATTATGGCACGGCAAACAGGCAAAACACATGCAATAGTCCCACATGCTTGCATCCATGCATGCAAACATGCACTTGGGACAAAGGATAATGAGTTATGATACATACGGGAGATCAAGCTTTCTAAATCGTTGCTAGACAGCGATTCAACATCATCGTTAGCTGGAGGAGCTGCTATGCATGTATTACCACACAGAGACAGAAGCAAAGCAAGGAGAAAAGAATAATTAGATTTTTTGAAGCAGCAGCCATATTGGTTTATTTCACAATTTCAAGTCAGTGTTTAACGGCATGAAAGCCATGATATTATTAATGCAAAGATATTTTGCATATACATAAATTGCACATACACAAGGCTTGCACACTTGTGGATAATATAGCAGCGTAGATAATATAGCATTATGACTTACAATCATATGATGGGGAAAGTACATTAAAAGCACAGCATCAGAACATGCAGGTCAGCAGGTATTTTCCTAAGCACACAAAAGTGTACAATAAAATTTAACAGAGATAATTGAAGATTCCAATTTCTGTTTTAACTAATTTGAGTGGATTGCATGAAGACCAGCAATGTAAGGGACATTTGAAATACATGTATGGCAACAGTACTAACACCACGGCAAGCTTCTGAAAGTGCATATTAGACTTCTATTGCTCTGTGTTTCATTTATACACATCAGAATAGTACATAAGAATAATATACGTACTGATCAGATAAGCAAAGATATGCGCATTGAAAATTGGCAAGATAGAGTGAAACCTTTAGTTTTGAGCTTGGCAATTTGAATGTGGTCTAGAAGCAACACAAATGTACAAGAAGTTAAAAAAAAAAAAAAAATCCAAAGGGGCCCTGCTGTAAACACAGATGTACGTAATGCATGTGGAAATGTGAAATTAATATCATTTTTGTCTTGGGGGGGGGGGGGAATAGGAGGGAACTATCTGAGATGCACATGAGAAATGAGGATATGCAGCACTTGCAATATTAAGAAGTCACATAAGCACACAAGTTGAAACAAATTATAAGAAGAGAGGTCATGCCAAGCATAATATGTTTGCGCAAATAGGTTACTAGGAGTGATGTAATATCATGAAGAAGACAGTGACATCATTAATATCTTGTAGTCGCCAATGGAACACAACATTACAGTGCATACATCGTGGTCGGATTCATCCAGCCATAACCATGTCATCACTAATCTTTAGACAATGCAAAGACAAGAATGTACAATATGGTAGCTCTGAGGGGAAAATAATGAAAAGCCTGTTGTCTATGGCGGTCTCTATACGTCACATCATAAGTCCGACAGCCGCTAAAGCACAAAGTAATACACACTGGAATAAAAGTAACAAAGTACATACAACAAAGGGGGGAAAAAATGATTACTCCGAATGCAAGAAGTTGGTATAGGCTTGCTTGAGAGCAATCATAATTGCCTGCAAACAGATACACAATAATTTTAAAATCAGTAAGTTCTAAAAAAAAAAATCATCATCGAAGTCCATCCAGCACCTGTTTGCGAATGAGACACAAGAGGTAAAGAGTCACAGTAACACACAATGAAAGAAAGAAACTGCAAAAGGAATTTTGATGTAGCAGAGAAATAATATCAAGAAACAATGCATACTGTATTGTTGGCAAGATGTTTAATTCACGTAGTCTAATGACAGCCAGAATCTGTTTTATCATATGGAACAGTTTTCTACCTCCACAGACAGCATGTTTTCTCTGAAGATGTATAGCATGAATTGCAGAGCTGTTAGGTCATGAAACATGCGGATACAGTGACAAAGTTCAGAGGTCAAACCTGTGGATAAACAGTGACAAAGTTCAGAGGTCAAACCTGTGGATACACAGTGACAGAGTTCAGAGGTCAAACCTGTGGATAAACAGAGAAAAAGCTCAGAGGTCAAACCTGTGGATACACAGTTAAAAAGTTCAGAGGTCAAACCTTTGAGTAGATGCCTCAGCAGAGAGATGGCCGCCTCTGCGGAATGGAGACGCCGAACCTTCCGGATCCGCTTGCTGGACATCGGGGTAGCTCTCTGACCCGACCTGTCCTCCTCTTCGTTGAGCATGGACGAGGTGACCGACGCTGCATCCAGGGAGTTGCGGCGCCTCCTGTGTGGCGCCGAGCGGACGCGATCTGGCTCCTCACGATCATCAGTGAAGAGTTCGCCAAGCTTTTCAGACCACAGTTCAGCTGCCATCTGCAGATTATAAGGATGATGATACCATTTAATTCAGTCTTTTAACACTGATACAAAGACCGTTGTAATGAAATACCATTTTTTTTTTTTTGTTACTATACTCTGTACTAAAATATTTTTATGCTAAGAATGCATTCATATGCCTGGCCAATTTTCCTATGCAAAATGATTGATTCCAACATGAGCTGTTTGACCATAAGCAAAATAGAAACATTTTTAAGCATAGATATGTGATGCAGTTCTTTTGATAAGATCCTATTGAAAATTTGACAAATATAAGTAATAGAGAAAATGAAGTGTCTATGATGGAAGGTGAAGCAATGTATTGGTAAAGGGAAAGCAAAAATATGACGAGTTTGACTGCAAAATGGGTTCAGCATCATTTTGAAATATTTCTAAGTAGGCTCATCCTCAGATAGACCAAAACAAAAGCTTTTCAACAATACTTCACTTGTTGCATAACAAGCAATAATTGTGAAGTTTTAATCAGAAATTTTTCTTTGTTTTTTTTTTTCAGACTTAATCGCAAGTATCTCAAACTGACAAGAGCAGAGTTACATTCGTTTTGCGGTCAAACTCTTTGTATGCATCTCTTCCTTAGACCAGGGAACAATAGTGCAGGGATATCAGGACTGACCTGGGCATCAGAGGCGAGATCACGTCCAGACCGAGGTCTCTGCAAGATCTGCTCGACGACGACGGATGCAGCCTCCACCAGTTGCTCCAGCTGTGACTCCACAGTCGCCGGGCGGGACCGCATCGACTCGGCGGCAGAGGGCGGCTCCAGCCGGGAGGACAGCTGGCTGGATGCCTTGCCATCTCCTCCTCCTCCTCCTCCTCCTCCTCCAACAACTCCTCCTAGTCCACTCTCTTCCGCTGCCCGGTCTTCGGCTAGCTCCACGTCCACCTCGCTCTCTGAGCCAGCCATCGAGTCTCCTTTTCGGGAGTTGACCTCGGCACGCTTTTAAAGGATAAATTTAAGCACAGAGAGAGGGAAAACCCTTTAATAGCAAGCTAAACACAAAATATTTCAGAACATTGACATTTCCTTGCATTTCCCATTGTGTCATCAATAAAAGAACAACAATAAAACTCAAATCAAGCAACCTCTTCTTCACTCTGCAACAATCTGTAATGTAGTCTCATCTCCTTTTACCGTTATTGAAACCATTTGATTATGTGAGCCTACTGTACATGTACATGCCAATGGCTTCCTCAAATAAAATGTAATCATGAAGTCTGAGTTGGATGCATTTCTGAAGCATTCCTTGCGATGAAATAGAAAGTTCCGCTGTTCACCTAGTCACTGAATGAATGGTTTCTCATATGCATGATATCAACAATTCTTCGTTAAAAACAAGACATTTGCAGGTAAGGGAAGGTAATCCCCATGTACATGCCTTTCACTATCCCATGATTACATAAGACTATTGCAGATAGGCCCTACTTATTTTGGTTAATTTCATATGCAATATATCAATCACTTCTGTATGAGCTACATGTATATGTACATGTACATTGTACTGTATACTCTAATCATAACTCACACACAATAAACAAACATGTAAAACTACATTCCAACCTCACCCCTGTACACTAAAAAATAGAATACATTCCCATTCACAATCACTCATCCAGGTTCACTGTTCGGATCTAATCTGTGTTCATGCCTTCTGTTACTTAATGCTGTGTACATGTGTACTTGCACACTAAACCGATGGGGACTTGTGACAGACAAGTAGACCCTGGGCAGTGGATACTTAGACATTGTGTGCACTTTTGTCATGCTTGTCTTCCACACAGAATGTAGGCACATACAACTATCATACAGTATAAATGCTCTCTTTTACAAAATGTGACATCACACACGAAAACACGACTGCATCTCATCATCAAGGATGTCTCGTGTGAGGTGCTAGCAGGTGGGCTGATAAAAGATGAAAGCGAACATTTTGTACATGAGCACTGCATCACAAAAAATAGTCAATTCTCTGTGTTCTGATTCACCAAAACAGCTCAGCCTCATCTACGAAATTGGTGTGTATCCTGATTTATTTGACCTTGGAAGGAAGTGATATTTTAAATGCAAGCACCAGAGACTGTGTGAATGCAAAGGAAGGTTTAACTACAAAAGTAAGAATATCATATAAGCTTGACTGTCTGTACCACAATACATACATTTAATAGGTCCTGTAGCCATCTCAACACAGCTGCTTTAGACAAACTAACTACTTGTATGATACAACTGACAAATAGTACACTGTACCTCATTTGTTTGGCAGCTACCATAAACTCGACATTATAAAGGATCAAGGATACAATCTGTTTATTTTTTTCTTCTTTTCTTTTTTTGCAACTGTGGATATTCTGATGACATTTACAACTGCTACACATCAGAGGTTTCTTGCATCACTTAGTGCCAAACTATTTGATTATTTCCTATGACAGCAGTGATTCAGATGATAAACACAGAAACATTTTCCAACACAAGAAAGCAGAATGTGCCTCATAACACTTCAAGTGATGGATTTTCAACAATGTTGTGTGACTGCAGTTCACTGCTGCTGGTAAAAAATTGTCTTAAAAGTTGCAAAATAGCTTCCCCTCTATTTTGACATCTTTGCAGAGGTGCAAATCACCTACGGGTGGGACTTTTAATCCTGCAATCACACCAGCAGTGCAGCATTGTGCTAAGAAAAAAAAAATGAAAAAGTGGTGGATGCATGTTCAGGTGCTGTTCATCAGATCAACAGCTAAACATGAAATATGAGCAATATTTTCGATATGTCTGCAGAAATGATAATGAGACAACAACAAGAAATGATGAAGAATGAACAAAATCCAGTTCCAGAAGTGCTTTGTTCCACACACAACATTCTGTTCTTTGCTCTTGAGTGGTGTGACTTTTGTCCATGACACGATTTGCCAGCAATCGTGAAAGACACGCAATGTGAGGTAACGCTTCGTACACCGCAGCTGGGGGAGCTGTAGTCCCATTTGTGTTTTTATGTGTGTGTATGTGTGCCAGATGAAGAAAGTGAATAACAAGGAAATGCTCGGTGGAGAAATTCTTCACGCTAAGGCTTCACAGCGAGACGGCACGGTGCGGCAATTGTGTCGTGGGGGGTGTGCGGTTTACCTTCAGGGCGCGCTGCAACATGAGGGCTCGTAGTTTGTTGTCGCGCTCTCTCGCCCGCGAGATGGAACGCCCATCTCTCGGGCTCTCCACCATCTCCCTCAGTCTCTCCATGCTCCCGACGCTGCCGCTGGCACTTGCCGGCTGGGAGTCCCTACTTCCTCGTAACGCCACGGCGATACCTTCCTTCGCTCCCTGTTGTGGCATCGATCCCCCTCCTTGAGCGGCCTTGAGGAGAGGCTCCGTGCCGGGTTTAACAACATCTGTCTCACTGTAGGTGAGGACTTCCTCATTAATATGGGGATCTCGTGATCTCTCATTTTGGGTAACTGCTGACTCAGAGGGCGCCACAACCTTACCCTGGATAACATCGTGAGGGATAGCCTGTAGGGATGCTCCCGAGTTTTCATTACCAGTCTTATCTTCCTCGATTTCCGATCCTCTCCCCTGCTGAACGCTGCCCCTCCTGACATTGAGGGTTGCCTCTCTTTCATCGACAGCACCAGAGAAAGGATTGCTGTCAGAATCCAAGGGTGCCTGTTTGGTAGGCCTCGAGGCCCGGACCACTTCAGAGGTGGGCTGGCCAGATTTCTGACTGGATATTGGATGGTCTGAATTCATCAGACTTACCTGTGCGTGCTGGTTTGTTTCAAATTTGTGTAATGGAAATCAACAGGGCAAGAAGTGTGTATGAGAGGGTATTGCTAACTGGGTTCAAACAGGGCTAGTTAGCACACAGGAACCATACAAGATTTTGATGACCTGAAATGAAATGTCTGTCCACTCATCTGGAATCACTAACAATGCTTCTGTCTTTAATATGAATATTCTGGAAGACAAGCTACAGAGAGGCAAAATCAGTGCTACATTGTACATACAATGCATTTACAGAACAAATGATACAGCATTCCTCATTGGAGGGGTTTTTACCATGGCCCCTAGTCTGTATGAGCACACCCTTCTTTTGAAGGTGCTATTAAAAAAAAAATATATATATATTTCTTTTCTTTTTTCTTTTTTTTTTCTTTTTTTTTGGGGGGGAGGTTCTTTTATCAATTGATATGTTCACATAGAAGTGCAATGAAAACATCATCTTTTTCTTTAACCCCCCCCCCCCTCCCCCCAGAAAAAAATAAAAAATAAGAAATATCCCAAGCTATGTAAGAGTCATAACTATCAATCTTTCAATATTAAAGGGAAACTAGTTTTTGTGTGCATGACATATGGATACTAAAATAGTTGTGGAATCGTTGCACTTGAACTGAACATATTTCTAGAAGATTAACACTGGAGTGTTTCATCAGGAATGCTTGAGGAATTTGGAAACCCTACTTGATAATTAATTGTGGAGAAAAAGTGGAAATGGGTGAACCTTGCCAACAACATTGACAATCATTGCAACAAATTTATGTCTTTTTACCTGGTCCTCCTGTTGACTGGCAACACTTCCCGCTTTCTGGCTGGCAGCCTGTGATTGGTCCATTTGTCCTGGCCACACCCCCTCTTGCTCTTGGTCGGACAGGAGCTCGTCATCAGAAGCTGAGGGGCATCCAAGAGAGCAATATTTGAGACATTTCAGCTTTAGTTTGCATGAACAGTGCAGTTTCATATTTGGTCTCTTAGAGTATTACACCAAATCTCATGAATGCTATGCCAGCATATTCTACGCATCTTTGGCGTTTCCTTCAAGATCTGTTGAAATGCGGTCAAGAAACAAGGATATCAAACATAATTGGGAAGAAAACAGAGAGCGCTACTCTAAGTACCATGTAAACTTCAAAAGAAGAGTAAAAAGATACAAAGTTACATAGAGAGAAAGAGAACAGATACTGCGAGAACAGAAAAAGAGAGAGTGAAATACAGTCTATGAGAGAGGAGCATGAAAGATGCATTACAAGAAGTCCTCATTTTGTGGGAATTACCAGAATAAAATGAAAATCAAAATTGCTTCCCATGAAATAATGACAGAATAGAAAGAAATTCTCTTTGTACGACCACGCACTGTATTGATATAGTCCACTTGTATTTGACCTGAAATTGCAGATGGAAAAATCAATCCATGAATTTACATGAAGTAAAGTTCATTTCCACACAATCTCTTCTTTTCTTCTCTCTTCACACTATCCAACATTTTGCGTAAATAGTGTAAAAAACCTGACATGGTCTAACTTTTTTTCACTGTTATCTTACCTACAATTGTAAGATTCATTATGACCATATCTCATTTCGTCTGTATCTTAATATCCTCAGTTTTTAGGGGGAAATATGTGAAGCATTAAAAGTTAAAAAATACATATCTATCATATCAAACTAGCAGACAAAAAGTTTTGACAGCAGCTATTCTTATTCAAATGCCATTAATATCAAGGGTCAGACCTTCACATTCTTAAATCTGATGTGCTTGCAAAACTAAAACTAAAGCAATGATACAAACAATCAACACACTCATTTCTTTAGCTCTATGAAATACTACATGTAGGTTTGTTTGTTTGTTTGTTTGTATGTTTGTTTTTTTACCTTGATATTCAGCAAAGGGGTGCAGAGGTGTCATTAGCTGCAATTAGTCCTTTAAACTACTAATAAAGATGTCTTTTGACTGCTAAGATGATTAATGTGTGCTTAGAATATCTACGGAAGCAAAACTGTCTTGGCTACTTGGCAAAACTGCACATTTTTGACACTGCAATATTTCTTGCAAAACTGAAGTTTTAGGAGTACAGAGAAACCATCTAAAGACATTGACACAAATATGTCTGCAACAATACAACACATGAAAACAAAATCATAGTTGAGGGTTACTTCATCTAGGAAACACAAACAACAAATGCTGATAATTACAAAATGTACCAGAAAAGTAGAAAAGGTCCTTACAGTGGTATGGGGGGGGGGGGGAGAGTATGATCATGGAAATGCTGCTACACTATTTCATTCACATTGTACCAAGCATTATGTCAAGGGTATAATAAATATGCAAGAAGCAGACAAAGCTCTTTTTTTTTGGGGGGGGGATGAGTAGATAGATAGCATACATACATGGTAATGACAGGATAAAGCAAGCTGCTAATATCATATTTCTTCGTAGTATTTGCACCAGCTGCACAGGATGGAAATCTTCTGTTGCAGGGGCAACATTCTGCTGCAGGTTTTGTCCGTCATACTGCTATAGATACATCATACTTCTGATAATGTATTGCCACACAAGATGGGTTCACTTGATCCAAGACTGTGACATTAGGATCAAATATAATCAAGAAGTTTCATCTCCAAAGGAGAAGCTAAGTACTTGAGGACATTATGACGATAAACTCGTAACTGGGTAATATCAAATCTTTCATTTCAGATTTAATAGGTGAGTGGACACAACCTGCATTATAAGATGTTCTCCTAGTAAATGATGAATATTAACTAGTCAACTCTTCAGCTATGTCCAGGTGATTTTTGTGTGCATTCCATTGGCCGTTAGTCTATGGAGGTTGTGGTCAACAGGTGATCACAGCATAACCCTGTTGTTCAAGGGAGGTGGTTGTTCCTTCAGACCCCTTGATGCCAGGTATACCCATACATACAAACACAAATTCATTGACAACTTGCTGAAGTTTCCCCAACACGTTATTTTGAATACCCGGGTCACCACTGATCACCTGCTTTGGGGTTTCAAAAAATTAGTTCCAACATTGTTCCACAGTCCAACAGAAAACAATATGAAAGCAACAAAAACGAAGACAACAACAAACAAATAAAGTCCCAAACAATACCATCAATCAAATTACTGGTACTCACAATGAGAACAATGACAAATGACAAAAAATAAATGAACAGGAACAATAAGAACAACATCAAAGCATGATAAGCGCTGCTACAATGAAGCTGTATTCAAAGACAACTCTCATACCCCCACACACCCTCAAAAACATACACATGAGTAACACATTTAACACACAGAAGTAAGTATATCTCTCAGGATACATAATGCACACCAAATATTTGTGTTCTCAAAGTCATTCCAACCAATAGTGACCCACAAAAAAACTTAACTGCAGTGGACTCACAGCCATGACCCACTCTTCCCCATAAATCCCATACAAAGACAGTGATAAACTTTACCTTCAAACCATCATGAAAATCCATTCTATCACTCATTTGAACTTCTGTCAGTGTGAAAATATACAAGCACCTGTAGGCACAATATCCTGGAAAACTTTGTTCATAAAGTCACAAGAGCTTGCAGTATATAATATGTATCTAACTCACTTTGGTGGAAAATCTTTCTTTTGGGGGGCAATTTAGCAAATATCAAGAGGTGAATTTACTTGTTTGTGTGTGTGTGCATCTGTCCGTCTGTCTATCTCTTTGTTGCGGTGGACAATATTTATCCTGAAATACACTTAAGAAGTCATTGTTTCATCGAAGGATAATTTCGGCTTTCGCTGTCTATCTCTACTCACAAATGATGGATAATCACAAAGTTTGTCTACTAGCCACTGCTAGTAATGATGAGTTTGATGCTAAAAATTACTTTTATATTTGCAAATAAATACTTCTCCAATTCAAAGATGAGCTAATTTCTAATATGAGACATAACCATGTCTGATACAACTCTATTCCCAGAAATAAAATATTTCATTCTTAATCATTAAAAAGGAGCTTACAGGTGATTAGGATGAAACAGTTGTCAAAAATGTCACTTTATCATCATCGCTCATGGCTGAGTTTAAATAATTCTATACTAGTGTAAACTGCAAATGAAAAAAAGGGTTTAAATACGCCATGGCTTATCCTTAGTAAGATTTAGAATAGCTATGTCATCTATTTTTGTTGCTTTAAACCACTCTGCTTTTGTTGAAAATGAAAAAAAAAAATGGCTTCTATTTGATAGGCAACACTAACCACACTGCATCAGGTTTGAGATCAAAAGCATGATTTGGTGAGATTGATGAATGATAAAAAGCTTTTCATTTGAAAGAAAAACAAAATATACAGTAAGGCAAAGCATTAATGTTAGTTCACATAACAGTTTGCATTTTAATAGTATTAAGGCAACCATTTCTTGGATGACATGAGCAATAAACTGCCCTCCTCCTTGTGTGAATGAAAAAATTTTTTTTCCAAAAAGTTATCATTTTAATTCTTTTCACTCAAATTCTAAACTACCACACTGAAAGTGGCACACATGTATTATTTGTGACACAGAAGAGTAGATAATCACTATGTAGCGCATTCCATTATTAGAAAATGAAGATATAAAAAAGCAATGAACATTTAGAGAGCAATGGTCAGTGCGTGGCACTATCAAACCCTGCACATCTGCAAATATTCATTGTATAAAGTAATCACAATTGAGACATTCATACGGAGGAAAGCAGTTTGTTGCACTCACAGACAGCCATGGATGAGAAACACTTTCCCTTCCCGACATTTACCCCAACACTTTGAACGCTCCTCATTCTACAAAGCGGCATGACACATAACATACAAGTGTTAATATAGAATGTTTAAAGGGTTGGATACTGCTTCTGGGGCACCAAAGGTTTGCTTGGACTACCTCTGGAGACTTGGCTGGACTGTCGTCTCTGGTGGGCCCGCTGGTAGCTGAAATTCTGGAAGGACTGCATGATGTCCAAATCCCCTTGATCTTTTATAAAGATGATGTCATTTTTTATGGGGGTGGGGTGTGATTGTTGTCATGACAGAGACAGGCACGGAAAAAGAAATTCTTATCATTTTTCAAAGGCATCAATCATTCACAAACCACACCCCATTGTGGTTTACTAATTGACAATACATTTTATACACATGGGACTTTCCCCTGAGATATCTACTGGGGTTTTTACATCATATATCAAGGATATTACACACACACACACACACACACACACACACACACAATCAAAACAGCTACATTGTATGTACTGACACACATAAGATTTAAGTGAAGTCACACAGACTTTTTGGAGCTCAGACACCATCCCATGTTGACATGGATTATCAAAAAACTTTTAAAGATATCATAGCTGTGGGCAGTTTTATATACTCCTACTTATGTGTAATAATTATGCTTCCAGTGTCTTTTCATTTTCTTTTTTCATTTTGTTCTTCTTACACCAGCATGAAGACAAACTGATATGATAAAGACACTTTGTGAGAGTGCGGACGAAGTAAAAAAAGCTCAAATAAAATGTGCTGTGAACAACCAGAATACTGCATGGAGATAGATAGAGAGAGAAAGAGATAAATTGAGATAGAAAGAGAGAGATGGATAGTGGGGGTTGACAGAAACAAATAAGAGATAAGAGAGATACAGATGGATAGAGATACATGTAGAAAGAGATAGGGACAGAGATAAATAGAGAGAGAAATATAGAGATAGTGTAGATCAACAGAGACAGAGAGAAAGATAAAGAGAGATAGAGAGAGAGAAGGATGGCAAGGTAGAGCCAGCACTAGACTCCACAAGGCACTTGAACACAAGGTCATGAACTTTATATGCGACTTCATACATGAATTAAGGAAAAAGAATCAACAAAAAGAATTCACGAGCAAAGAAAGGTAAATATTGCCATTTAGGGTTCATCTTGCACCCATGGCATACCGTGGGAAAATTGGAATAGACTCATGTGTGGTGTACATGTGTAAAGTTTGCTTCATGGAAAATGAAGAGATTCCAGTCTTTCATTCATTGATAACCTCCATTTCCAAGACTGTTCTCAAAATCATTTATCCTGCAAATATGAACATCTCATCCCATATATATAATCTTTATGACAGCAGATGATGATTGAGTTCAGTCCCACACACTTAAAGCAATTGGGGGGAAATTTCACGTAAAAGGAAAACTGTGAAAGATCCTACATTTACAACTTGTCGCATCAGCAACATAGTATTAAAGGCATACCAGGTAGATGGCATTCGACCAAACTGTGCACAGTGAACACCACTTTCCTTGACCTTTCACGAATAAAGGATGATAAACATAACATAGTAAAAGACTGCGCGACGGTCACTCACCTATCACAGAGTGCACAGACTCTGACTTCACCGAGCCCTGAGTTGACGATTTCTTGGATCGCGGCTGGCTCTTGCGCTCTGACATGCGGTCACTTCGGATGGAACCGGGCCCTGGCAGCTCTGGCTGGGGCAGCTCAATGACCCCTTGTCCTAGCTTGACCCCTTTCCCTTCATCCGTGACCCCAGTTTGACCATCATCTTCTTTCTTGTCTGCTCCGTCCACGGAGGAAGGAAATTCATCTGGAAAAGAGAGATAAAGGTGTCAAAATCAGGATTCTTTTTCTGAATTCAAACCTGAACATCTACACAACTGTGAAATATTATAAAGGAAGTGAGTAGGGAATGTTTCCTTATTGGAAAGTTAAACTAATAAAACATCAAGCCTCAAAGAAAATTTAATACTTTTGGCCTAAATCATGCCTGTTGTAATGAGCACATTGGACTGAACATACTCTAGGCATCGTGAAAATGTCATACCTTGACTTTATCTGAAAGTTGTACCAAAAGCAATATTTCTTTCCTCACGTTGATCATCCAAGTGCTCGTCTGTTACAAGATTTGAAAATGTGTAACTTCCCAAGTGGTAATAGCAAACAATCCTAGCAGAGAGAAAAAAAAAAAAACCTAGGCCACTAAAGTGTTGAAATACACATTGGTTTTTGAAGGTACAGTATTTGGTCAGTCTAGTATTTGAAGGTCATCGGTAAGTTTTTATCAAATATCTTTTCCTTTACTGAGGATGCAACAGCTCCAAAAAGCATTAAACACATGCAAGAAACTGTGCATTTGAATGTGGTTAATTATGATGGTGAACGTATACAGCTAAAGTTGAATGTGCAACATATACAAACATCATAAGTTGACAGTGAAAACATCAATGATTGATTATTCCACAGTTACCATACAGACGCACCAACAGTAACTAGTAACCACTACGCACAGCTCTTCACTTCACTTCAAGAGTGCCAACGTAAACAAGCAGTTAGATAGTGCCACACAGGAACAACAAAGTGCAATGATTACGACATGGACTAAATTCAGACGGTGAACAACATTCCAGCTCGTGGCTCATGAGCACAGATGCTGAAAATTATGTAACATCACATGAAAATGAATGACTTGTTAAACTTCCCTCTCCCATCCTCAATGAAACTTCATAATGACAAGCGCTGAAGATGAGTTTCATCTTTACTTTCACAGTGAGAACCTTATGGGACATTTTTCACCATTTACTACACCAACATGTGTACTTGGTGTCATAGATGAATTGCAGTTGATGAATGCGAGGATTCTCTGTAAAAATGGACGCATAAGTGAATTTTGAATGAAACTAGGCGGTAATCAGTCAATGATCCACTACACTCTGCATGGAAATTGGCCGGAAGCTTGTGTAACATCACTCGAGCTCACAACATGAACAGTACAAGTATGTTCTGATGATACAGCAATGCACAAACACAGGAATAATCCAAATCGATGAAATTATGACATGAGTAATTTGCAGGGAAGGACTGAAGGCTGATAAAGGATCAATAGAAATCAGCGAGAAACCTTTGCTGTGAGGAGATGATTCCTTGTGCCTCTGTTTTGGTGAGGGAGGCACATTCGTGCTCCTAGCTGTGGCACCAAGCTGGTCCAACTCTGGCTTAGCGGTAGGAGAAGCAGTGATCTTGGGTATGCCGGGTCGGTTATGTTGATAGACTGAGGGCTCCTTTCTGGGGCTGTATGCGAATATTTTAAGTATGGAGCCATCATCTTCATCATCATTCTCAGCAACATCATAGCCTACTTCCTCGTGGTAACCATCACCAGTAACATCATCATCTTCGTGACTTGAAGTGATCCTGCCTTCCGGCCTCTGAATCCTGTCTGGGGTAAGGATGTTCTCTCTCTTCTTTGTTTCCACTGTAACCCAGATGACTGGCTCTGCCTCTTCAAGTGGACTCTTCTCATCTTCACGGACACTGGCTCCATCGCTTGCTGAAGGAGAAACAGAGCTGGTTCTCTGGCCGGTGTTTTCATCTTCCTCACTCATTGGTAGGGTGGCGCTTTGGATCGAACCTTCCCTCTGCTCTTTGTTGTTGTCGTTTGCCAGACTATTCTCCCTCGTGTTCAGGTCTTCAAGGGCGTCAACTGATGTTGTCTTGTCTGTCTCATCCCCTAGAACATTCTTGACAGAACTTTCGCTCCCTACGATAGCATCTTCTTCTCTCTCGCCTTCTAAATTTAGATCTTTGATACTGATTGCTTCTTCACCGTTATCCAGTACTCTGGAAGCCTGTCCAGGTGGGCTCTGTCTCCAATCTCCACAGAGAGACACAATAGATGCCCTCTTTTTTGGCTCGTCCAAACCAACAACACTCAGGGTTACACTTTGGTCGGTGTTGACAATTTGGATTTCCCCATGACCATGATCTATGCTGTTCCTAGGCGACTGTCCGATACTGTCAAAGCTGTTGCCAATGCTCAATGGAACATGTTTAGCATCATCTTTATTGCTGCTTTCCGCAGGATCACCAGCATGAGAAGGAGAAAAAGAGTTTGGAGCAGGAGAGACTGAAGGAGAAAAAAGAAGAATATAAAAAAAATCACACACATACACCACACAGTCGGTTAGATGTTAAATACACAGCAACTCCATGCATCAGAGCAGATAATCTGATTTTCATTGTACCATTTCACCCATTGCATCTTGATCTCATGCAAAAGTACACTCGTGAATTCTGACGGTACCAACGTATGAGAGAAAAAATGTAAATATACCATGTGCTGATGAGAAAAAGGTAGAAAATGGTATCGACAACAAAAAAAGTACCAAAAGAGAAAATCAGCGTTTGCAAGGTATAATCACAATTCAGTGGATGACAGCAAGGTAGATTAGAAAAGAAAAAGATGATTTTTGCTTTGTCTTGGTTTGGTTTGGTATGTCAGTTGCTGGTTGTTGTTTTTTTTTCATAAAGTGGAGGTGTCAAGTTATGTTAGTTATGAAAAGGCAGTAATATTTATCTGAGCATTCAGGAATGGTTGGCAGCTCATATTAAATGGATAAGATGATAGGGAATATAAAAGAACAGGCATATACAAAGGAATTTTGACTGAAAAAACTTGAAAAAAAAAAAAGAAAAAAAAATCAATTGATGAAAGAGGTGTATTCATACACCCCATTGTCACCAAACTTATCAGTCCATGCTGGATTGTGCAACTTCTGATTAGCTTTGTGGTTAGTCTGTGCAAATCAGAACACCACGTGAACAGAATCCCCACACAGTGCATTCACGGTTAATGCTTGCTGTTAAAAGTTTGTAAGACAAGCAGTCATAGACGTTATATACCCGTAATGACTGAGTGACCATCGTCAGTGGATGCTGCCAAATCTGCCCTCGAGCCAACGTCTGACCTGATGGCCGCAGCATCGGACTTTGTGTCTTTGACCAGTGGCTGCGCTTTTTCCTCAACTACCTCTCCTTTCCCATCTCCCTCCGTCATTGAAGTGACTTCGGTCACTTCTTTTGTCTCGGACCTTACCTCTCCCCTAGCTTCGGGCTCACCCCACTTTTCTACAGTGGGTTGGTCCGGAACCTGTGGGGTGCTGGCAGGTGTTGGAACTGCTCATTTGAAATGGGGGGGGGGGAGGGTTACAGTATGGAGGAAGGGATGGCGGAGGGAAGGATGTACGTAAATAAAAAAAAACAAAGGAAAGGAAAATGTATGATTAAAATCAAAAGCATAGCTAAGAAATGCAGAATAGATTTTACATGGCAGAGTTCAATAAAGAGCATAGAATAACAGAAACAACTTCAGAAAAAAAAAAATGCTTCTTTTGGGTATGTCACAAAAGCATGTCAACTCACAGTTGGCGGAGTAACAAAGATAAGTAAAGGTCTTAAATAAAGAATGGCAAGGACGTAGGAAAGTTTTGCATTTTCAATAAGATGTATATAAAGACAGAATGAGAAAGAGCAGACAGGAATTTAAGAAAATTCAGATCAATCTAAAAGCAAATTAGGTTTTCATGGTGTACTACTGATCAAACATTCACTGAGAGTACTTAAGAAGGTAAAGCACATAGAATAATACACATATAAAACGACACTCCACATAGGTATATTGAGTAATACGTGAATGTAAAAAAAAAAACTAAAAATAACAAGAAAAGTGATCACAAAAGGCAGAAAATCAAGAAGATGTATAGTAAAATAGGGACAGTGATTCTGGAGAAACAGGTCAGATGCACCTTGATACATTTGATTTTTAGCATCTAATTCTAGGAAAGAGCCACAGAGTCATAGAAGGAACCTTTGACCTTGCGACAACTCACCATCGGCTGGCTCCGATGCAACCGAAGGGGCGTTGCTCCCCTTCCGGGATCCCGTCACCACGAATCCCGTGCTCCCGTCGTCGCCGGGGGCGGCGAGTAGCAGGCTGCCGGCGTCGCTCTTGGCGCTCCCCTTGTAGGAGCGCATGCTCTCCCTCAGGCGCGATGGCAGCGTGCGGCCGGATGGGAAGCGGGAGGACTGCTCGTTGGCCCCCTGAGCCAGGTTCTCCATGCTCTGGCTCAGGTGGCTGTTGATGGTCAGGGCGGGACCGCTCTCAGATGATGCTGTCAGAGTAAATCACAAATTCAGTCACGATATTGTTTACTTCTTTCTTTCTTTTTTTGTCTACATTAATTTGACTTTCAAAATGAAATGAAAATCCTAGATGGTGATTTAAAAACAACCATGTAGAACTTCTAACATGATTTATTAAGATGTGAATACAACAGTTGGTAAAAACAAGAAAGACTACTATAAGTAAGGAGAGGGTGGAATACATAATTTTTTTGACAGATATGAACACACCTGCTCCATAGTATTAACAATACACTACATGCAAGAAAAAAAAATCTGAAGCAAGCTGTGGACATCATCGCTTTCAGAAATCACGGCAGATGCCCAAATTTTGCAACTTACAAAAGGGACGTGCTTTGTAATGTGCTTGGCTGCCCTGAATGTTACAACAGCAAAACTCTGTCATCTGCTGTGTGACTGTTAACAGTGTGCAGTGTTCAGACACGCTCACTCTCTGACTTAATGACAACACCTTAATAATTATTTCTTCTACAAGAAGGAATTGCCTTTCTTAAATCCTTCCCAAGTAGATAGGGAAACTGCATTACTACATGTAATTCATAGAATTCATGCTCTCAAGTGTGTTAAAAACCTCTTCAGAATGTTTACCCAATATGTTTGCTAAATGATGTTTGCTTACAGTAGAAACCACACAGCCTAGAGGAACCAGTCAAACAGCACACGCATGTGAACGCACCTCCTTCACTATTTGATTGTAACTTTACCTTTGCTTGCGTTGCTGTGCACACTGTGCTTGGAGGTTGTCTTGTGCAGGCTGCCTTTCTGCGAGGAGCGGCCGCCCTGGGTCCAGACCTCCTGGTCGGAGGCCGCCCTCTCTTGCTCCGCCTCCTCCGCCTCCGCCTGCCGTAGGAGATTGTCCTCATCGATGTCGGCTCGCCAGATGTTGGTCTCTGAAGAGGCTGGAGCAGAACAGAAATAAGGGCAAAATTTTGATTACAGTATCAAAACTAACAAAAACAACATATTGGGATATAATTCACTCATTGTTGTTACATTTCATTCACTCTCTCTGGTTGTTTGATTATTCAAATGTTCATTTATTGATGACTTCACTTTGTCATTACTTGCACAATTACTTCTTTCTTGATTTGTTGAATTGATATAATCTTCAATTCACATCATTTCATCTTCTTGATAAAAAGAATAGTGATTCACTTATTTTATGTATACCTCCATCCATCAATCCATACATACATACGTATAATCATTCATCCGTTCTATAGAATTCTTTTAATCGCACTTATTTACACATTTTAGCATACATCTGTTCATTCATCCATCCTTCCATCAGCCATCCATCATTTACTCATTCATTCATTCACTCATTCATCCATTAATTCAATTGTCCATTAATTCGATCAATAATTCATTCATTCATTTATTCACTCATTCGTCCATTCCATTGATTCGCTCATTTAACCATTAATTCAATCAAAATGTATTCATTCATTCATTCACACATTCACTCACTCATTCATTCATTCATTCACAAGCTTACACTCATAACTAGCACTGGTTGCTGTCTTCCCCCTGCTTGACCACCCTTGTGAGAGCCGACTCCCCCTGATGGTGCCACTGAGTCGAGGGTGCTGCGGTGTGGGTGGTTCCATCATGATGACCGGCGCCCCTACTGGCTTTGGGGGCGGAATGGGCCACAGGGAGTCACCCCCTCCCAGACCACCCTCCAGGGAGTTCTGAATGGGCGGGAGGGGCTGTCCACCTCCCCGCAAACTGGACGGATAGGTACTGCGTAAGTTGCTCTTGGCAGGACGGGTGGCACCTGGACAAGATATATGAATTAGCCATTAGTAAATATCACTGTGAAACACATCACAGAAACTCTACAGATTACAAGCCAGTTGGGGTTCCACTTTGAAAATGAGGAGAAAAAGGTCATTTGTGCCAGCAGAGAATATTGGTTTTCAAATTCACTGAGATAAGCATCTGTGATAAAAACCAACAACACAGGCTGTGTTTATATCCTGTTAAGATTTCTCAAAATCACATTTATCGTATTACAAGAAAGAAGACGGATGAGCCTTTGCTTCATACACAAATTTTATTCTATCAACAATTGGCAACAACTGTCTATTCTCACGCTGCCTTACGCCAAGAGTCAATGCAGTGGCATACATTCAGCCACACCCACTAACCCCTGCAATTGGGCGGGTTCATCCTACTCACCGTGGGGCCATTGGGATGGGGATGCTGATGGGGGTGGAGGAGGGACTGGCATCATAGCATTCAGCTTGCTCGCCTTGTACATCTCCAGGATAGTCTGGTCTGTGAACGCCGTCGAGCCACCAAGGATATTCGTTGAGTTGCTAGTGATCAGGTTCTGGGATGAGCAGATTTGAGGCGAAATGGATAAGTTATCAAAAGTTTTCATTTTGATGTTGACTGGGTTTCCTACTGTACATGGCTTCTAACCACATTGCCTGGTGTCAAGGCTGTTCAATACCTCTCCTTCCATCACATGTACTTCTTCTGCTGGAATTTATTTCTCAGGGGCAAGATATTGCCACCTCTCCTCCATAAATTTTGAGCAAACTGTCTAATTGATTGAATAAACTAAAACTGAAACAAACTATGGGGACTTTGGCTTCAGATACTGATATTGGGAACCACAGAGGACTACTCATACTTGGGATCTGCACTGAAACAAAGTAGCTCTCAGCGGTAATCATTGCAGCAGACTCAATCATGAATGGGTTCACTGAAGCATAAATAAACACAATGTGGCATACAGTATTCATCGCATAATCGGGCATCTGATAATCGGGAACCTCGCTTAAATGACATACGCTTCCCAGAAACATTTCCAATGCACGTTATTTTCACTGGATAATCGGGCGGGGACCTCTGATAAACGGGACAATTTTTCTTCAAGCGATCTTTGATTTTGTTGATATTTTACACAAAAAATCTACCAAAATACCACAACAATATTTCAAAGATTTGTCCTTTACATCAAACTTACAAAGCAAGCTTCGGACTGATGTGTTTTGACCTCCGTCCATCCAGTACACGTACATTTCAGCTCGCTGCCCGCCTTCGCTTTTCTGTACATGTGTATATATGGCGAGCTAGATCGCTACAACACATGTACAGTGCAGTGATCGCGGCAAGTAAACAATCAAGCCGTGATGATTGAATGATTGAAGGACTTTTCATTGACGTTCCCACATCAGTTCTGGGTAATCATTTCCCATGGTTGTGGATATGTATTTATACAGAACGCCCTACGTGTCCAAGAATTCTACGAATGTTTAAGAAAGTGCTAGCTTTTAATCCACACATTTTGTGTTCGAAGAGAGGTGACAGAAGAAGAACCCGGTTGCGATTACTCTACATCATTGCGAGAATGCAGGGACAGCTAGAGGGTCGCGCCGAGGGGTAGCGTGGTTGTGTATTCATGTACATGTACAGTACGTCAGTATGCATATGTGTGTGTGTGTGTGTGCACTACATAATGTACATGTCGTATGCCGTTAGTGTATGGTGAGTGCTCATTGCGAAATCGGGCACCCCGCTTAAAGGGGCCGAGTTTGCTACTCCCAACCTGTCCCTATTATGCGATGAATACTGTACTGTAAGGTAGAAATTGTTACACAAGTAATTTTTTTCGCACTAGGCCTGGGCCCCGTTGCTAGAAACTTTGCGTTTAAACGCAACTTGCAACTGATTGTCACTGGCCAATCAAAATCATTGTTGCATGCATGTCTTCTTAATAGGGCAGACCCTAAGCCAATCAGAATGGTTGTTTCAAAATTAGCAATTAATTGCAATTGATTGCAACTTTCTTGCAACGGGGCCCTGGTAAGATTAATTAATCAACGATATCAAAAAAATACTTATTTGGCATCTCATTAGGTAGGTGCAACTTACTGCTATGGCATGCTCCATATCCACTTCCCTTGCATCTGGGATGATGAGGCTGCCATGTTGGGTGCGGTTGCTGTCCCCTCCCTTCTTCTTGGGTACCAGGCTGGCTTGGTCCTGCAGGTTGCAACAAACATGTCGCTGAATTGCTGTAACCATTGCGTGCACCTGGCTTTAAGTTTGCAAGCTCTCAATACATTTAGTATTAATCCTCAAAAAAATGATGTAAGTTGGCAACAAACTAGGGTTGACTGATGTCTCAGTCACACACAGAGGCCATTTTGACACGACGAAGATTGATCGGAGTTGTACCCCAATCCTATTCACTGACAGGTACATGTCATTGCATACTATCTGTGCTAATCAGCAATGTGAGGCTGGTCATCTCATGAGCACCTATAGGCAAATTGGGAAATTAGTGTAAGCACACCACTGCATGTACATGTACATACAACCTTTTTTGCTGGTAAGGTTGCTTAAGTTTCATTGGGATAAACAAAGAAGAAAAACAAAAGCTACATCTACTATGAATATTCATTCTGTTGCTTCTTGAAGCTGAACTTAAAATAAATTCTGACTTAAAGGACCTCACAAGGCAACTAACACTCACAAGGTTTGACATGTCTTTAATGTTGCTATAAATATTTCATGTGAGTGCTGTCATATTCGAATATTAATATGTGCATGCATGTAACATATGACAGTTACAATGATGATCCATCCAGAACTATTGTTTTGAGGGCAAATACATGATAACACGCACAACAAAGAAACAAGTTCTTTACGCACCCCGTTTGGAAGGCGTGGCATCTTGGATTCCTTGAGGTTCGTCTCGTCCCCACCTCCACCACCCTCCTGCCCCATCTTTGCTTCTTCTCCAGCTTTTCTCTGCTCCCCCTCCCCCGCCTCCTCCTCCTCCTCCTTCATCTCCCGCATCATGCGTAGGTGCTGCTGCTGATGCAGGGCACTCTGGAGGAGCAGTCTCTGGAGGACCTCCCGCTGCTGGTCCGGCTCCAGAGTCTCGTACTGGACGGCGTGCGGCTTCTGCTCCATGTCGCGCACGATCATGGCGATGGAGCCCGTGACGTTGAACGGCTTCCCCGCTGCCGCCGCCGACTTTCTCTTCTTCCGCGGTCGCCGATCCCCGTTCTCATCGTCGGCATTGCCTTCCCCGATGTCGGCTTCGTAGCCCTCCTCAGAGTAGCCCCCTGGATAGTGGGGTGTAACAAATAATACCAGCATCAACAGAGACTCTTGATGTGAACCAGCTTCAACATTAATTCTTCACCTCATGAAACCAGCATCAGCAATTATGGTGTGTATATGGGCACTAATAATTGGTTTGATTTTTGTCATTCTTGACACATGCAATAAGCATCATGAGTGAATCTACAAATATAAGCACAATATAAAAAGTTAAACAATGTTTTTTTGAACAACATACATACCCACGTATGAGCTTCAGCAGTGATACTTACAAGCACAACACCAGCATGAGGAGGGATATATCTTTACGCATGATATCACACTCAACATTGGTCTTTTGTACACAATATCAGCTTCAACATTGCAAGACACCAACAATGCTGACTTTTTTTTTTTGGAAATATTGGCTTCACAAGTATTTTCTTAGCAATACACAAGCATCAACAGGAATGCAATTTTGGAGGGCTTTCTTTTTTTCTTTTCGTTTATGTACATGTAGTGTATTTTTGTTATGGGGGTAATTTATCTATGCATGCAAAAGTTTTCATTTCATTTCTTGTTTTTGAGGAGTGAAGAAACGTAAAACTTGCAAAATATGGCCTACATGTACCTGGCACCTGTGATTGAAAATACAATACATTTCTTTGTCACGTAAATAGATTGCACTGAGTGCTAGTATGTGTACAAGTATGCCATACTTACAATGTACATACATGTATCATACTGTACGCAAACTATTGAAGTGAACGTGGAATTGTTGGGGTTTTTTGTTTATGCATACCAAATAAGATACAGAGCTAAAAAAAAAAAAAAAAAAAAGATCCATTTCCAGTCTGAATGAGATTCATTACCATGTTAAACATCTGTGTGTATAACAGTGTTCTAAAAATTTTGAAAATATGTTATTTTATGCATTTCTTAAAACAAACTGGTAACACGAACTACAGTAGCCACGTGATTACAACACAAATAGTGGATTATTGATGAGCAAGATGCACAAAATTTTACCACTATGTGGCTGACGTGAAAACAAAGTATGTGAATTTTAACAAACAGATGCTACGAAAGAAAAGTGTCTACAAACTAACTTTGCAAAAAGTCATGATATGCATACTATGTATAATGTATGGTCTATCACTTTCTTGAGCAGTCAAATAATAGTTACAGCTGCAGGCTTTCTTCATGCAATGTCTTTCTTGCTATTCTTAAACAGAGTAAAAATCTGTGCACCAAATTAGCGCATATCAATAACAAAGAAATAAATAAAATGTTAAATCAAATCATAATGCAATAATACTTTGTAAACAAGATCCAGTGGGTATGATAGCAACAAAATACTTGAAGTGCATATTACTATTCTAGAGCATTGCGAAGTGCTTGAATATTGGCCCTGCAAGGTACACTGTAGACTACTTCAGTACCCCATGCAAGACAAAATACAGATAGATGTATGTTAAATTTTGTGGGTCCTTTTGCAACCCTGCAAACTACACCAGTAGATTCCTTTCATAAGCTGGAATATTGTAGAGGTTGATAATTCAGACATTTAAAGTGGGAGCTTCGTTATGCTGGATGGGGAGACAATAATACAGATTGCCAGTGAATTTACTCAGACCCTGAAAAAATTCCAGCCATTATTCTTGGTTCAAATGGGGAGCATATTCTGAGGTGACATGGGGATAGTTAAAAAAAAAAAAAACTCAGAGGTGAATTATCGTAACATTTCATACATGACATTTGAAAACATTATTCTTCAAACATGCAAAATTTTGTGACATTTTCAAACGGGATATATGACATCTAAGAAATTAAAGAATAGATACTGTAAGTTTGCAGATGTTAAAGTGAGCTATGAATTATAGTGACAAGAAGAAAAAAAAAAATTCTCTTAAATAAACAAATGAAGAAACAAATAAAGAAATTCAAGTTTGGGATAGACTTTGTAAAAACTTCTATGACAGAAAATTCAGGGCAGGTGTCAAATAATGAAAAACGAACTATAGGGTGCCAAACATATCTCATGCTTTTAAAATGTGATGAAGCATGGTTCTTATACTGGAATGCCTGCTCTTACGTAGAGAATAATTTCATCTTTTGAGATCATTCACATTTGTGTCTGGTAGAGTCTTCCTGAAGGCGATTTAAGGCTGTCACAAAATCAAAGACAAATCATGAAATATCTCCTTTTTTTTTTGGGGGGGGGGCGAGGTTTTGGAAAACTCCTTCAACATTTTGAACCACCACCAGAATCTTTAGAGCACTATACACTTGCTTTCCAAAGTTTTTTTGTTTTGTTTTGTTTTGTTTTGCTTTGTTTTGTTTTGTTTTTAACCAAACATATTTATCACATTGAAAGCGCTTTCAGCTCTGCTATGGTACAGGAGAATAACTTTTATCAAGTCCAAATTCTTCATTGACGCTAGCTTTTAATTTAGAAGTCTGCACCAACAACTGCGTTTGCTGCTACATCTACAGTACAGACATACAATTTAAGACAATGCAAGCTGGCAGCATCACATTTATAATAGCACATTAAATAACATTTGAATAGCACTTCATATGAATATATCTTTCTATGAAATATCGAACAAAATACAACACTGATAGACAGTCTATTGTTCTAGTACACAAAGGCACGGCATTTAAGTGTGAAATGCCATGTGTCTTACACAATCTGTCAAAAATCTCATCCAATGTCAAGGCATGACCTAAGTTCATGAAATTGGTGAATTAAAGGTGAAGAAATTGGGGAAGACGGAGAAACAGCTGAATGAATAATGATTGGTTGACCTTAAATGGCTCAAGAAATAATGAAAACGATGGAACAATCAATAAGTTCTTCTCTCCTTCATGCAATAAATATTGTCCATTGATGATTCCCCTTCTTCCCCCCCCCCCTTAACAAGCAATCATAATTGAACTCACATACCCTATACCCTTACTCACTGCAATAAACTGAATAATTGTAATACAGAAATAACTTATTTCAAGCTTTGCAAAATTTACAGCATCACACAATGCCTTTAATGGCATATAAGTTTATCATAAAGGGAAGATGGTCAGGTGAATAAGTTACAGTCACATGGATGCCACCATTATGCTCATTCATAATCATTTAATCCGTTTCATACGGGAACCTGGTGGCCTGTGTATTAAGTCGATGGTGATTTTAGAATTCAGTATGGAATGGGTTACATCATCACACCTGCCTTGTGATGCTGGTTAATGTTACATGAAATCTTCACTGATATCTCACTCTCGCTTTTATTCTTACTTTGTAAAGCTTTTATTGGAAATCACTTTTCACTTTTAGGCCTTTCAAACTTCTACTGATTACAGAACCAGGTACTGGTTCTGTAACTCCAGTACTTCACCGCTCAAAGAAATTTTATCCCACAGAAGCATGGTGGATGATACTGGAATACTGTTGAATGTGGTTTCCCACTCCATGTAACTGAATACTGCTCCTGCTTGATATTATTTTTAAAAAAAATTTAAAAATCCAACAGCACTGAGGATTTTGCATCTTTGTCCTACCTGAGTGTGCACTGTCGGGTCGTATCCTGTAGAATTCCAGGCTTTCGAATTCGCCGGGCGAGACAAGCATGTTGCGAGTGACACGGTACGGCATGGGGATGAGGGAGAGGTCGTCGTTGATGCGGCGATAGAGGTTGGGAGCAAGGACGTTTTGCTGAAACAGGTTCTTGTCCCAGATGTGCCCTGTTGACAAGGTGACATATTAGACCGGAAATTGCAATACAAGTACACAGCATAAATATGGCACGGTGCAATGCTGTCGACTTCAAATATTCTGTCACCCTCAAAGTAGTATCTTTCTCAATGTCATGTAAAAACATTCAAAATCTTTGAGGCAGAATTGTACTGCTGTATAATGTAGTTAATCCTGGTGCACTATTTACAATCTCTTTGGGCAAAAAATGACACACTAAATATTCATTTTGCTAGCTTATTTGAGTGAACTCAGAATTTACACACTGACACATGCTGTTCATTCATTAAGGTAGTACAAGCATAGATAGTGTATACAATGTACCTTATATATTTACATACGTACATACATACACATACAGGAAAAAGTTTTCAACATACCTTCGCTCCTAAGGTAATTCAAGATGGAATCGTCCCAGCTGCGGGACCAGTTTGCGAGGTAGCGCTTGGCCGAAAATCCCGGCCGGACGGTCCTGTAGGGGCCGGCTGCTCTCTTGTTGTGCACAAAGCCCAGGTAGACGCTGGATGAAGGGCTGTGCTCTGCCGTAGGGGGAAGGGGTTGTGGCTGTGGTACACAGAGAATGAATCATTGAATGCTGCTCCAAGGCCAAGTTTACATTGTATGTTACAGTACAAAAACTAAGGTGTGTATTTGAGAGCACCATACATGTACTTTTTAGTGTTTCCTTTATGTTTGTCATTACATATTAAGAAATTCTCATTTTACACAGATCCAGGTGAAATGACTTAGTGTGGTAAGACACATTCTTTTAAACTAACAAATGGATGAACAACCAAATATAAACTTGTATCACAAGCACATTATAGTGAATAATGAAAACAAACAAGTAAACAAACAAACAAATACACTATACAGTTAATTTTTTTTTTTTTAACCCTGGTAAGTCATCAGAAAATTGTGGGGCCAGGAAATATTGAGTAACAAACTTAAAAATACTGATTTCACTCCTTTACAATATGCCACATGTCCCCATATCACAACTATATTTTTTCTCAAAAAAAAACTACCCATGGTGACATCATCTTTAGTCAGTGCGATTGTCTAGCTGCTTTATTGGCCATTTAAACATAAGGCAACAGAATGCTGCTGTTATTTTTTTTTTCAAAAGAACATCTGATACTTTCAGTCTGTGACTTCAGTTTGTGACATCCCCACCCCCCCCCCCCTCCAAAAAAAAAATATATTAAGCAAGTTTAATACTAGTCATTTCATTGGTTTGTCATGTGATACTGTCAGTAGTCCTTCATCAATTACCCTGGCATTACTGCTGCCATACGACAGCACAGCATTGCGTAGATCGCTGATGGAGTTGAAGTAGCTGGAATCCTCCGCCTCCAGGGACCTGTTCTTGCCTGTGCCGTCACTGGCCGTCAGAGCCAGGTCCTCTGCATAGAGGAGGAGGGCCCCCTTCCTAGTGGTGTAGGTCTTGTGGGCCCGGATCTCCCTGGGCGAGACATGCTTCTCGTTCGCCCAGGCCTGCTGCTGCAGGGGAGGCAGGTAGAACCTTCGCCCCTGGATGTTGTGGTAATCCTGGAAGACATCGGACAACAAGAAAGCAAAGGGGATGAAATCCAGGCTCACCATTCCTTGTGTGAAATACATTGATTCACAATCACAATAGGCTTTGGTATTGGCACATTTAGATTTAAAAAAGATTAATTCTCCTCATTCTCTCATAGTTTAATGTTTACTAGACTCTATCCCTTGCAACCCCTTTATTTTTTACCCTTCTTTGATGTGTAGGTATTTCCCTATATACTGTAATACCAGCTGTTTGAGTACCGTAGTGTGTATTTCATCCCATGCTGGATTAGATTTGACAGCAAAAGGAAAACATCAACATTTTCAGCTCAAGGCATCTTGGGCACCTGAAGACATTGAGATTACGGATTTTATTACTTACTTTAAAGGGTTTATTGCTTTAAAAACAGATGCTTACAGTGGCCACTGGAAGTGCAAAATATTTTGAAAAAAAAATATACAAAAAAACATGTGGATGTAGGCCCCTAATTCATCATACATGAGGAGTTACAATTGTAAGGACATCAGTTATAATCTACCATTTGTGGGATTCATGCATGTTTTTGAAAAAGATGGGTCTTAGAAACTCTAGTGAGTAGAACTATAGAATCTATGACTTATTAAAAAAAGTTGTAACCTCTAAAATCTAGATTTACAGCTGCACCTTTTTTTTTTTTTTTCATTTTTCCTGTCATGTTTGTCTTCTATTTTTTATTTGAGGAGGAAGGATGCCAGATAAGTGCATCTTTCTTCAGCAATTCGAAGTGTTAAATACTGCAAGTAAATCTGTGGTGTGACATGCAACAAGAATGTGTAAATCTGCGACATAAAAACAGGTTGTTATTTGATATCCAACACTAGTTAGTCATGATACTCATTCGATTCTTCCTTCCGACGTTTGCATCTCATCTCACAACACATCAACGGGTCTTGCTTGGGCTATTCAAACTGTCAATACATTCACAAGTTCAAAGGACCTTTCATCTAAAAATCTGATGGCCTACCTCTGGTTCGAGGCATACTTCAAGCTTTCTGTGACCACTTTTTGTTTTCCTTTTCTCTTCTCCGATACCTCTGCTGAGCAAGGAAAGACCGGGATTGGAAGACTTGCCAATCACGGACGGCACATGAGTTGTAAACATGTTGAATACTAGCTAGTTCCACACTACTAATACTGAGCGATTAGTCAGCCATTGCAGCCGAACACCATCATTGCATTGCATGCATAGTTGTCAATCATCACAGACACAGGTCCGCCTGAGTAGCCCCGCTGCCCGCTGTTGTGCGGATAACCTTGTCCCGTAATGAAAGCTGACTGCTACATGCACGGCTGGGTCTAACGTCTGGTAGCCGGCAGTCAACGTTACGAAGGTCAAAAACTCCCAGTAAAACTCAAAGTTACGAAAAACAGGTCATATTCTCGTCATCAACGCTAAATCAGTGTCCTCACAGACTCCAATGGGGCCCGGAGATTAGCAGGGTCAGTGTTGTATCAATCGTTTTTCGATTCGCAATCACTTTCGAGAACTCGGGCGGACATTCAGATCCGTCCATGGGCACCGCCATATTGTTTGATCACGTGATGACAGTGTTGCTTCGCAGCCAGCTCGTGACGTCATTTCGTGACATTGAGCCCCATCCCACATCCGTGTCTAGGGTCCGATACTGACTTCAAGAACCGTTTTGTGAATATTAGCGAAACGTAACAACTTTATGGCGTTGATATTAAAGGCTTCTTTATTTTGTTGGGCAAATCAGGGTGAAATTTAGATGGGGAAGGGGCGACACATAAGTATTTCGCGCTTTCCCTAATTCGATCTAGACGATGTGACAACACGCACCAGTCCTTTCCAATGACACCAATGAATGATGTAAGCAAAGATGAGAAGGGAAGTAAAACAATTTCGCTCTTAACTTTGAGATTTGTGGGATAGTCTCATGTGTCATTTTAAAAGCCAGTGAATAATACGGTGCAAACGCAGTTGCAGAGAAGATGGGGGGGGGGGGGTAGAGGGGGGAGGAGAAGAGGAAGGAAGGGATCTGACACGAATAGCGCACGATGATTCGTTTTACAAAACTTCCTAGACACTGTCTCGTATAACTTATTCCATGAAAGTCAATAAGTGGTATCGCGGAGTTAAAATCTCTACGGTAGATTCAAACCCCAGTCATTATTATCAGATATATGATTAAACTCCTCTCCCTTTTGCCATTAGTAAGTCCAACAATATAGGTAGTCTAATGCACAAAAGAGGTGAATGTTTTCTGTTCAAAGTGTAATAAAGGAACATGATTGTTAATCAGTTGCCTTAAGTTTATATCTAAATATCGTTTCTTTTCCTTTGTGTTCTCCCGACCGATCATTTGAACAGATCAAAATTTTGGAGGTTTACGCTGAAGTATCGATACATGTATTTTAGTTATAATTTCTACTTGCAATCTACTCGAAAACCTCCTCCAACAAGCCTTATTCAATAACTAACATAAGCGGATCCAGAGGGGGGCGCCCCGGGCGCGCCCCTCCCCCTATCTTTTTTCTTAGAACAAAGAAATAAAAAGAAAAAAAGGGAAAGGGGGCGCAGGCGCCCCCTCCCACTTTAATTTTTGCTTGTCAGCCGATGAATCCCGGAAGTGGCATGAGGAACGGAAAAATTGCGCGCTGAAGCGCTTAATTGTGTGTTTGTTTGTTTGTTTGTTTTGCTTAGTCAGCCGATGAAACCCGGAAGTGGCATCAGAAATAGTTTTGGCGCCCCACCCCCTCCTTCTCGGAATTCCTGGATCCACCCCTGACTAAGTCGGACCTTGGAGAGGAGAGTGTGTTCTCCAGCTGGAGAGCTCATGGCGAGAGACTTATAGCACAGGACCGGCGTGGTTAGGGAAATTTTGTCAATGTCACAAGAGCATGAAAGAGGGATGATAGGCGGGGTGCACGTCACGAGACCGATACCCATGAGTCATGTGCAGCCCACGAGTCGTACAGCCCACGAGTTACAGAGCCCGCGAGTCGTACGATCCATGAGTTCGACACTAAGCAAACAAGGCCAATACGAGACTAACACACTAAGCCCCGTGTTGTATCTGTCGAACTGGTGGCTTGTTTTTACCTAGTGTAGAACTCATGGGCTTTATTTGTCAAGTGTCGAACTCGTGGGCTGTATGACTCGTGGGTGTAGTGTTAGTCTCATGGGACGGCCCCGATAGGCGTTAGTGTACGGAAGTAAGTAATAGTGTATAAAACTATTATATTGTCACATCACACCACTCAACTCTTCTACCACCTACCCATTCGTCATTGCTCTCCTCCAACTGCCAGTCGTCGAACGAAACGGAAGACGAGTCGAGTGACGAGGCGAGCGACGACGAGGCGGACGACGACTCCGATGTTGACATGTACTTACTCCAGAGGGCCGAGAATTTCGCGTCGTTGTACGCCCTCTCCCGTCTGGTTGACTCAGGGGTTTGTGACCGGGGGATTCCAAGAGGTCGTATAGGGAATTTCTTTCCTTCTGTGAATGATGCAATTTAGACTTTAAGCTGTAATCATGTTAATGTAATGTTCATTGCTCCGAAGGTTCGTTATTCCGAAGGCTCGTTGTTCCAAAACACACAAATTCCATGTTTTATACACCGAGAAGTTCGTTAACCCGAAAATGAAAATGTTAATATGAACATTTTGTGGCGTTATTCCGAACGTTCGTTGTTCCGAAGTTACATAATCCGAAAATGAACAGAAGGTGCGTACCAACGAACCCTTATTTCATTTTCGGATTAACAAACCTTCGGAAAAACAAACTGTGGCCGAAAGTAAATGCTCAGACAGTGAAGAAATTGTCGCACAAAGAGTAATAATGCGATCCGAAATTTTACTTGAGTTGTACAAATCGACTATACACGATGATACCATTCATCATTTTAATCTCTTTTTTCTGTGTAAAAATTATCTCGTGAATCATTCAGTGTCATTGTGTTGAAATTAGATATATTTTGCTTTTGTTACATTGTTCTAGTTTTCGTATTCACCACTTACTGCTTCCAATGTTGCTATGTAATGTTACGGCTAATTCAGCGATCATCAATTCCCCAACTTTATAAAATCATTCAAAAGGCTGGCATGGATAGCAAGTCAAATTATACGATGAGCTATTAAATGTAAAAAAAAAACAAAACAAAACAAAACAAAAAATATATAAAATATAATGATCAAGATAAACTGCGGAGCTTTCTTACCAGTTAAGATCTTGGCGTATTTCCACTTTTGCTTGTATGTCAGTGGTCCTGATGTGGCGTTCTGATGAGCCTGAGCATGGATTGTAACAGTTGACAAGTGACATGATTGAGGAACCATTATCATTATGATAATGTCATCAAACGTTCTTGTCATAATTCATATTTTTCCTGTCATTATATGTTTTCATTATGTTGTAATAGCGACTCATGCTTTTTAGGACATTAATTATACGCGATTATTTCATTCGACACAAAGGCTAATGTAATTGTCAACTGATTCAAATGTGAGCCTTTGTTGTTGATGTCATTTTGCAACGAAGAACACTTTAAGTAAGTGATGTAAAATAATCATAATAATGATGATACTGTATGATATCTGTTGTATCACCACGAGATATGCGTTCCTGCGTATTGTTCTTCTTTGGTACATGAATCATAGCCGCACAACCATGCAGTTTAAAACATTGATTACAGAGTTAGAAATTTAGAATTCAATTCAATTATATTTAATTTCAAATTCATGTAAACGGAAAGGAAAACTGACAAAAGGAGTGAGATTATAAAGAACGCCTATTAACGAGGACAGGCAAAGAGACTCCTAATAATAGAAGTGAATCAAGTGTATGATGCCAGGTATAAAGAGAAGTAATACCTTCAATGGCGTTGGCCGGCTAGGCCAAGAACCCGGTCCAGCTGTATGGGTCTGCTCTGGAGAGCACTCGCCGCTGCTGCCTTCTGGAACTACAACGATCTTCCTGCCCTGGACCACCCCGACACCACGACAGAGCTCGGATAACATGGTTCGTAGACTCTATAAAAAAGATAAATGAATAAGTAATTTGATGATAAAATGCACATATGAAACAAATGAAAAGATATGTATGTCAGTAGCCAGGGTACATGGTTAATTACTTAAATAGATAAATGATAAAGCAAGTAATATAATATGCATGTGATAGTGAATAAAAAAACATTTCAATTCAATTCAATTCAAACTTTATTTTCACCTCTTTTTCCAACAGAATGTTCAAGAAACAATTATTATATATTTGACATTTAGGTTTCATATGACATTTAGGCCTTATACCACGTCATTTTTCTAGTTATACCAAAATTTGGGGTGTTATGGTCTTAATTCTCAAATTTTGAAATTTGCTGTCATAACGCATGGGCATGAGCGTGAAATATACACAAGTTGGAATTGGATCATTCCTAAACTTTCTCTATCTCTATCTCTATCTCTATCTCTATCTCTATCTCTATCTCTATCTCTATCTCTATCTCTATCTCTATCTCTATCTCTATCTCTATCTCTATCTCTATCTCTATCTCTATCTCTATCTCTATCTCTATCTCTATCTCTATCTCTATCTCTATCTCTATCTCTATCTCTATCTCTATCTCTATCTCTCTCTCTATCTCTATCATGAGGATACGGTTTGAAAATGAGAAGTATATAAGAGTCATTGATTTTCATATGGCTAATGATTTAGCATCTCCAACCTCTTATATTCCTAAGAAGTCATCGTACCAAGCTATTGCCGTTTTATATACGTTACAGACTTTCAACCATATGACAGGGTATTTGATAGAAGCTTGATGAAGAACGATGTTATATCTTTTCTATTTACTCTCTATTTACGTTCGCACCTGATGAAATTCCAACTCGGCATCTCCGGTGTAAACTTCCAGATCCCTATATCCACTACAATTATCAAAGTGTTTCCACATCTGGACTGTGCCGAATTGGTAAGCCTGTGGTCGCTTTAAAACATTTGTGGATGCTCACATCAATAGACGTAGGTTTTACAGTTAGGAAGGTCAAAGTTAAGTCATCCTTTTAAAGTTCTGTTAGTGATGATATTTGTAATGCATAAACGTGGCGTACGAGAAAGTTAACGATTCGTTTCAATTTTCAGTTCGATTTCAAATTCATCCAAACTTTTCCACTAAAACATAACACAATTATGCTTCACTGTCTTTTGTAAGTTTAGAGAATAATGTAAACAATATTATAAATCGTGAAATGAGCAGAGTATACAGTGAAAGGTTCTCGGGCCAAAAAAAAAAAAAAAAATTGTAATGAATAATCATAGTGAAGTGATCAATATACAATGAAATTTTCAATTGACAATCATTTCCATTAATTTCGCTGAAGATATAGGATATAAGATAGATACACAAACACCTACATTCACTCACACCAATATGTATTATGTATATGTATATATACATATATTATTACAAGTATTATAGGCATATACATACAAATATACGTTGCACAGTATGGAACAAAAATTGCTCTGCAGTCTATTCCTTGAAGGCAAATAAAGCTTCGTCAAGTGCTACGCCTTTTTCAGTTTTCGTATATATGCCCAGTATTATTTTGTGTTTCCACGTTTTCTTGTTGTCATCATTCTCTTTTATTGCGAAGGAGATCAATCTCAAAACATATTCTACCTTTGCATGCACGCGTGTGCACGTACCGTCAAAGAGTAAGAAGAGAGAATATGGTTATATATGTATGGATATCTTGAAAGGTATACCTATATACCTGTGAATATTGATGCATACCGATCGAAATGCTGGAGCCAAGGTCGTTTTGCAAATTGGACGTTGTCGATGCACGCATGGCACATCGGTTGCTACGCGATGCGCTTGCGGTGTAAATTGAAACTGTACCAATATTGTCTATGGGCGCTCCCATGATAAGGCCAATGCGTCCATGAGTTTCAGGTAGTGATGATTATGTCTATTGACGGAATTTCTGTACATGCGCTGCGAGGAGCGCTATAATGATAGAGTAATATAAAACTTTGCTGCACTGGTAGTATCCAAAATCAAGATACAAGAACAAATTTCATTTCAATTTCTAGAAAGCTTGCACTGGCTTTCCAGTCCAAAGTCGTCAGTTTAGATGTATAGGCCTATATCACTATATAGCTTCAGTGATTTTATTGGCTTGGTTCCCATCAAATCTGAGAGAAATACTTTAAATCTACACACAAAAGGAACCTTCGTTCAAAACCCAAAAGACTTATTTGTTATTCCAAGCAAAAGTATCAAATTTTATGGAGAACGAACATTTGCCTATCTCATACCTCTACATTAAAATGGGATAATCCTATACATCACACTCTATGATAAATCACCAGCATTTATCAATAGAAATATGCCTTACGAACGTTTAAGTAAACATGGAACACGATACTGCTACAATATTGCATGTATATTCAAATATGGTCTCTCCTTTTCTTGAAAGGATAGGGACATAATGTACATGTAATTATGTGTTATGCGCTGTTTAATCGTTGTTGATAATTATAATTTTAAGGAACACCAATATGAAATTGTCTGGATGATACTGTAAGGACAACAGCAGCAGATAAAAAGATCATGATAATCAGCAAGGACTCAAGTTAGAACTATATCTTGAGCTTCCAAATTAGACTTTAACTTGTCACACGAGAGACCTGAAGCTATAGTAAAAGCAACGTATTGGTGACCACTGACTCTTTTTCACAAGGAGATATCATCTATAGTCCTTTCCGTGCTGAGGACTTTGGACAATATTAGATTTTCTGTGCCAAGCGGCACTCAAAGCACGCAAAGGATTAATGTTTAATTCCAAGCCTATTGGCTGCCTTCTATAAACATAAAATTCAGAAACAATGGCCGCTTGAACACACAGTGAAATAGAAACCTCTCTAGTATGCAGTCTCAAGTTCACTTGCCATATAAAGCGAACATCAGAACAGTTGCAATGTAATCAAGAAGTGGTTGACAACCAACCCCTTGTTACGTAATATAGGAACACTTTCAGTCACAATGCGTGTTCACATTTTCCTTTCGTTTCGGTAAAATAACCTGCTCTTAGATTGTTCATAGACTGATAGAGATCTGTGTATGGAATTTCATGCATCGATTTGACTACACAAAACCAAAATTAATATATCACTTGAAAATTCTCCCGCTAAAGTTGTCGGTTTGCGGCAGGTTTCCCAGGTTGCTATATATTTATGATTCTTTTGATTCTAATGAAACTGGTGTGTTGATTCATCCAGCAAGGTTATAGCTTTCCTGATATATAGAAGTAAGCTCATTATTTTACATCAGATGTACGTTAAGTCAACCCATATCTGATAATGATGATGATATTGTAGTAATAACAATCATGATAATAACGATAGTATTGACTATACTATATGATCACTATCATCACTGTCATTATTCACTATTACAATCGTTATTATTCATTAATCTTATCATTATTGTTAGGTGGGGTGAGGCACATAATGCATTGTGTTGTTATGGGATAACATTGCGAATGAGTTTGGGTTTTTTTTTAATGAATGTCACAAATGTATAACAAGCGATAGATTTAAATCAACATGGATACCGACGCATTAAAATTTCCAAAATGTTCTAACTTCATTATCTCCAACGATCATGATGGATAGATAATTACTTAGATTACACGTTCAAGAGTGAAGGATTATACAGTAAAAATTGTTTGGACATAAAACCATGACATTCGGGAACTTACAATACGTCACTGATATTGGCATATACAAATATTGCAACAGTATCTATTTTTTCAAGATGTTGCTTTGTTTATGTACAATCCTTCCATGCTTCTAACTTAACTTGATTTAGAACTATATATATCAACAATTAAGAATATGCACTTCAGCGGCAACCGGAGACAATTTCTGTCTATCACTATTATTAGTTGCCAAAGCAGTGAAAGACTATAAATGATTTTAGGAATACTTGGCCATTTAGCTCTTATCATGCTAAATCAGCTGCTTTTGTTTGAAATTTGAAATTGGATTGTGGTCGGATCGATTAGCAGAATAATTCGAATAAGAGTAGCAATAACAAAATGTAGGTGTATTCATTGATATAAAAACATTTCATTTCAGTTACTGTTTCTGCATGGTACAATATTAATCAACAAATCACATTCGGAAACAAACACATCGATTCATCATCAATCAAGGCAAACTTTGCACATGAGAGATAAGAAGATCCTCGTAAGAGAAAACAGAGATATGATAAAAGGAAAAGAAAGAACAATAACATTTTTGACGAAAGTATGTATTCTTACCAAGTCACTATCCTTTATAGGCAGATACCAGATGAATGTTTCGTAGTTCCTGTACAGCCAATCCGTGGGGTCTCACAGCTGTGACGGATGGAAGGTACACGAAGCTGGATGATACGACTAACTCCGAGAGGCGAGGAAGGACCAAACAAAAACTGGAACATTAATTGTTGCTCAAAACATTTTTGTAGAGATGGCATCCTTTTTAAATAACAACGAGATGTTCTTCTGGGTTATATCTCCTTCTCCGCCATTGCCTCTCGTGTATTGTCATCATCATTGTTGGTTTTATTATCCACTCCAGTCAAAAAAGCACTCCAACCAGAATCGCATCAAGAAAAGAATGTTCGGCATTGTCTGCGCTCTCAACGCCACGAGTTGAATTCGTCCATTTCATAGATTACATGTACGTGCAGTCGAAGAGCGGCATGACGTTACCATGGCAACGTCGTTGCAACAACGAGTGGTTCTATTTTTCTTCCTCAGTCTCTCTGCGATTCGACGGTCCTCTTACTGATTAATGTAAATTGAAATCAATTAAGCTTAATGGACGTATAATTGATAATGCGTGATACCCCATGGAACATAAGATGAGAACTCGATGATTTGCAAGTTTCATGCATCCTTTCACCCAGGATATTTAAAACTTGTATAAAAGGTGGGTTTTTATCCTGCGTAAATGTATTTGGCCCTAATAAGTGCTTAATGATGATTAGCACAAAAATATCTGTTTGAAGTTTGTTTGGTTTTTCATGTCACATCACTCTCCCCCATTGTCATTCCAAATTATTTTTGTGTTAATTGTCTGCTAACCCAGTAAATTAGCATTCAATTCAATTCAATTCAGAATTGCGCACTCATTCTTTCTTTCTTTCTTGCTTGCTTTCTTTCCTTCCTTCCTTCTTTCCTTCTTTCTTTCTTTCTTTCTTTCTTTCTTTCGTATATTCTTTATTCGAATTTCGTTCCATGATTCAGAACTCATATTCACAATGAAACAGTTATATACGTGCATTCAACTCATAGATACTGTTTAATCGCATAAAAATGTACAAGGTAATGCATACAACTCTTACATCATGGATCATATCAAACCCCCGATATACACTACGTCTTGCGCACTCACATATCATACACACACACACACACACACACACACACACACCCGCACACACACACACACCAACACACACACACACACACACACACACACGCACACACACACACACACACACACATAGGAATTGAATGCACGCAAATGTCGTATATATACAATATTCCTCATTATGTTTCGTGCTCATAATTATGAAATATGAAATTGGGGGACATAAGCAAAGATGGGACTCTGTATAGTTCGAATGAAAAGTTTGTGAAATTTACGAATTATACCAGCTAGCATGACGAAATGTGGGACACCACAATAACAACAGAAATTTCGGGAAACACATCATGACAATTATATAAAGTGTGTACACAAATAGCCTATTTGACTGTCCCCACAAGTAATTATCGCACCTCGCCCCAACACAGGTGATACATAGAATGTTGCAGCTACACTCTGTTGCTGACGAGCAAAAGGGAAAAGTTATATGCAGGCATGATCATTTTGCTTGGACTATGGATAATTGAATTACACAGTGGACTTTTTATTGATATGACGCTCTGCGACAGACTGTCATGCTAGAAAAAAAAAAACCAACGAAATGCAATTTCATTTTATTGTCAATAAAAACAGGAAAAAATAGTGTGTAATGAGCTGGATTCTCATCTTTGCGTATTTATTACATGAATTTGGCACATCACGAACATGTGTGGAGATATATTGACACAGAGTATGATCGCACGCACGTTATAGCGGAGAAAGCAAACATGGTGGGAATGATAAATATGTGCTTTAAGAGATCTGCAAATAAGGAAATTGCTATCAACATATTCATCATATAATTTGAGCGTTAGCAACTCTCGGAAGATCCTGAATTTCTGTCTTATCCACTTTTGCAGAAAGTAGCTATAAAAAAAAAAAAAAAAACCCGAGAATGAAACGTTTTGATGCAGAGTTCCCTTTCTACGAAGTGAAAAAAAAAAGGGAAAAAGAAAATGTGAGAAGTGAAATCGTTTTATAGAGTGGCACACATTGAAAAATAAGTTATATCATATTTTTTGGTTAATTCTATTTTCAGAAAAAAAAACAAAATGTTAAAATGATGTTGTGCAGATCGAAAACACCATGGTGAAATCCAGGTGAAGTGTTGAAACACACACACACACACACAAAAAAGGCTAATCAAGATTCTTCAGGACTGAGGGAGGCAGAGTATGCCCAGAAGCAGGAGAAGAAGAAGGTGATAACACCAAAAATTTGGATAATAATGATAACGATGATGATAATCAAAATAGTGATACTAATAATAATAATAATAAACATGATCATAATCATCATCATTATCATTATTATTATTATCATTATTATTATCATTATTATTATTATCATCATTATCATCATCGTTATTATCATCATTATTATTAAAGTGATATTGCCAGCAAATGATATATATATACACATTTCGTCGTATATTACAAATATGTATACGAATGGTGTCATTGTAGATTATAAGCTAAGCAAATGTCGAATGTGCTATATGGCAGTGGTAAAGAGAGAAGAAATTTCCAATTTCGTTATGCCATATATAGAATGCGACCGTGTATCGGCAACTCGAATTAATCACCTAGAAACACATTTATTGACCCACCGATATTTGTGTTTGACCAAGCGAGTAACATTTCATTACGCCATCTCACCAATGTAGCCTCAATGAAAGGGTAAGAATATGGCATGGTTTTTCGGCAACCCCTGTATCCATTGCTCGACTGATAAGGATAATTATGCAAGATATGGCTCGTTGTGGTACTTGTTGCCAGGCAACCGGCCTCTCCGATAATGCAATTTAACTTATTGGGATATAGAGCGGCACACAGTCACTTGCGAGGAAGGTCAACAGTGGAATAATGAATATAATTATTATGTTATGTATACACCATGCCCTCCCCCACCCACACACACACATAAAAAAACAACAATTTATACACACCTATGTTATGGATATATATTGCATTGGCACCTAATTGTCTCGCGTGTAGGAAGTTTGTGAATAAAAGGAGCGGTTCCACAAAATAGATGAACAGGCAACGCACCTTTTTTTTTTTGTAAGCTGTGTCTTTAGCACAATAGCCACTTGACATAACGGGGGCACATCATGGATGTGATTATGTGATACAGAGATAACTGTAGAGATGTAAATATCATAATTTTATGGTACATATCATTATTTCATTATATATCATCATAGTTCTTGTTATTAGTGTTACAAATATCGCCACTATAGCTGTTGCCACTATTTCAATCATCTTTGTTATTTTGGGAGTTACTTAATCTCATTTTTAAAAATCCTTCATCGTAAACAAGAATTGCCAGTTTGTAAACGCCTTAACACATTTACGACATCGTGAGTTGTAATTGCATTTTTAGGCAAGGAAAAAAAAATGTCACAGCTAGTGTATGATAATGCACATTGCAAGGTGTAATCTTTATAAAATATGCTGGTTATTTAGACAGGCTGGATATAAGGTTAGACGTAGTTATCCATTGCCTATGAGGAAACTATTTTCCATTTTATGTATTATCAAATGACTTCAGTAAATCTTCTGATATATTATATCTTATATATCTTATTATTTTTGCTGATGATATCAATTTTTTTTTCACACCATAATTCTTTTATAGGCCCTATTAGCCTGTGGGAAAAAATGTGGAATTGGTCAAGATATTGCAACAGATAAGAGCTAAAAAAAAAATCACTTCATTTTCAAAAAATGAATATAAAATTCTTTAGTAATGCTATATCTTATTTACCAATAACTATGGTTTTCGATGAGATTTCTGTATAAAATGTTCCTCATATCAAATTTCCAGGGATAATCATTGATAATAAACACTCTCCTTGAATGCCATGTTGATGACATCGCTACAATCATATCTCGAAATATTGATCTTATTAACAGGGTTTGTTTCACCTTCCAATTACTCCGTTATTTATGCTACATTCCTCTCTGATTTTATTTTATTTACATTAAGGTTTGTTGGTTTGAGGCAATGCTCATGAAATCTTCTAAGCAACAATAGATCAAAGTTAAAGGAAGTTGTGATTTCATCGGATCACTACTGTTTTTGCTTAAATCATTATGATATTGTTATATCGTCATTATTTTCTTTTCGTCAATGCCTCAGCAGCTACAACCCCTAATTTCAAACTTCGTCAAATGCTAAGTCTTCACAACTCTACAATATTTGCTTTTTCTTCATTCAAAAACAGAAATCGACAGAAGGTATGCCGGTCATTGGTAGACTTGTGTATCAGTAACAGCGGCACCTCCACTTATTTGCATATTCTTATCTTCGTTTAGTGGAAATCATGTGTAATTCAATAATCTTTGACCTTCTCCTGTTTTCGTGCGCAATTCGCTTGAATGACACTTTTGCCGCTTAATTTGTATATTTTTTTTTCTCTGTGAAGATGTCCACTAGCTGATTCAACATAGAATGACATTTTGCGTCAGCAGAATCTGGCGTAATGGAAATGACCACCGGAGGTCGAGGTAGAGGTCGAGGTCCCCAGTTCGAATCCAGTTGTGGGCTGCAGCCCTGCTGTTGTGCCTCTGTTATAGGCTGGGCACGTATTGTACCCTCGCTGCCTAGTAATTCGGAAGAGACAGCCTGTTCCGGTGTTTGATTGCATGTAATCATTCATTGTTACCCTAGCAACGACATAAAAAAGTAAAATCAAATCAAATTAAACACTGATCTGATAGAAATCCGGTAAGGTATACTGCGTCTAACGAATGGCTCTCAATATTAAGCTAGCATGATCAAGAGATTGACTGTGACATACTGCTTTCTTGTGGGGGGGGGGGGGGGGGAGGGGCGTCAAAGAGAGGGGAAAAAACCCAAGACAAGTCTGTATTTAGCTGCTCTAAAACGTTCTTGGCATAAAACGTTGCCGTAGATAAACTGTGATGTTTTCTTTACGGATTGGTTAATGCAAAATCTCACGCCACTATTCCCGGCGAAGCGGACAGACAACCTTGCAAGCAACGAGTACAGCAATGTCCCCCTCTACGACAGGTAGTTACCCCTCCCCCCCCCCCCCCCCCCTTGCCGACTTGGCTGGTCAATGGAATAAGGTACACGTATCAATGCTAACTTGTCACGTTGAAAGAGAGCTGATTTTTATACTACCAAAGCAGTGGCGCCGAATGATCCTAAACGTTGTGTTAATGATCGACCAACTATATCGACACCTCCTTTTAGGTAAATCAGAAGAACGACATAAACTGCTTCTCGGGAAGTTGACCAGATAACCTCTCCAGCCCCGACACACGCACACACATACATGCCCCCCCCCACACACACACACACAAACACACATACCCACACACATTACACAAACAGCACACTTTTGATAGGATAATCAATTTCATAAGGCTCCCTAAAGTTTTATTATGTACATTATCGCGACGTGCTCAGCGTGCTTATAACACCTTTGACGTAATCTGGTAATACGGGACTGAAGTCACATGCGTGCTCAGAAAAAGAACATGATAAGATCGAAAATGAAAACTAAATTCCATGTGCACTCGTTATAAAGTGGGGTTCTCACCTGAAGACGAAAGGTCAAATATTTCTCTTGAACTGAGTGGTATGAATTCTTTTTGCTTACCTGTATTTTGGCAAAAATTTCGCATAGGTTGACGGTCATAATTTGAAGCATAAATTTGCTTTCACGTTACGACTAGGGATCACAAGAGATGATCCAAAAATACCTCATCAAATTGCAGAAAATATGAAATATTGTTTTCAATTTGCTATTGTTTCAGTTGCAGCCAAATTCTTATCATCATGACATGCGCCCAGTCATCAATCTAAAATATAGCCTTCATTGTTATATACGTCATCTGTTTTTTTTTTCTTTGTGGGCTGCAGAACGTGAAACTATTTGTATTTCCATTGTGAGGCTGATAGATTTATTTATATCTCGATACAGTGTATCATGATTATCCGTCTGTTTGACTGCATGATCCCTTCCTTATATTTCCATTAATTTCTCCTCTCTCTATCTCTTTCTATTTGTCTTCGATAGCATCTGTCTGTGTCTGTGTCTGTGTGTGTGTGTGTCAGCTTAATATCGACTTTGGCAAAATATCTTTCTAAAATGTCCCTGTAAGAGCGGTAAAGACAACACACACATTCTACAAGCAGTAATGGGAAGCTGTACGTATAAATGTAATGCTAGAAAAATTTGATGATGAAAAATAACCTCATAAACGAGCAGCTTGTAAGGTTTAAACATCCCGCCTTAGGCATGCATCTTTAACACGTTTTACCTATGTACATCCATATTTAGAGGAACCCCCATATCTTACAGATGTATTCTATCCTTCGTGGTTTCCACTTCATTTATTGATGATGCTTTTCCTGTGATCACCGCATGCTTATATTGCGAACAATGATGCACATTCGCAAAATCTACAGAAACAATATGTTATTTTCATATTCTCTTTTATCTTTTCAGACGACTTTGTGTCCTGACTGATATTAACATGGCACTTTGGTAGAATTGGACTGTCATCGTTGAGAGCAATTCAAGGATAGAATTGCATGGGTAGAGTATTTTTGAAGCTCTTCCGCTCCCTCCAGTCCAACAAGTGATTTGGGAGAATATAGCGGGGAACCATCATCGCTGTACTTGCCAGAGATGCTTGACCGAGATATTATGCTTACTGTTGGTAATCAGTCATGCATTGGAAAATCTGCAGGAAGCGTAATTTTGAGAGGGGATCTCCAAGGATTATCCGTCCACTGTAATGATGGCTATTTTTGCATTATATTTATTTAAAAAAATCGCGCGCGATAATATCTTCAGTGATGGAAGCACAGCTCGGAGTGATGGTATAGTGCACGACTTCCCGTTGCCATGGAAACCACTCGTAGAGTCAGGGAGACGAAAAGGAAACAGATATAGTAACTAAGATAGAAAGGGAGAGAGGGGAGGGTGGATAGGGGATACTGAGACTGTCAGTGATGATTTGAATTAAAACGGACCGTGTTCCATGTGACGCAGGTTATAATTTCTTGAAAATGCAGAGCGGAAAAGTGAGAGAAAGAGATAAAAGAGGATGTATATAATGTATATAATAATAATAATAATAATAATAATAATAATACATACAATTTCTATAGCGCCGTTCTCCACTTTGATTAAATGCTCAAGGCGCTTTACAATTGTACATCAAAGTAACAGATTGAAAATACAAGTACATCACAGTAATAGAAGAAGATGAAGAAGCAGAAAAAAATAGGACATGAAAGTTTGTCTTCAAAAGACACTGGTCTTCAAAATGCACTGCTAAACAGATAGGATTTTAAATTATTCCTGAAAGATGTTATAGAGCTTGAGTCTTTCAGCTCACGAGGAAGTGAATTCCACAGTGTTGGTCCAGCGTGAGCGAAAGCTCGTTCCCCCCAAGATTTCCTAGAAAACGGAATATGTAAGAGACCTGAAGTTGAGGATCGAAGAGTTCGTGAAGGTTGGTATTGACGAAACAAACAAACATTGTAATCAGGAGCTGTTCCCTCAATAACATGATAAACCAAAAGAAGTATCTTAACCGAATACGCTCCTGTACAGGCAACCAATGAAGACTCTTCAGGATAGGTGTGATATGACTGCGTTTACTTGACAAAGAAACAATACGTGCAGCGGCATTTTGTAGCTTTTGTAATTGGGCAATTTGCGAGTTTGGTAGATTGAAAAACAAACCATTACCGAAATCAAGGCGTGAAGAAATAAGTGCATGAACAAGTTTTTCCGTGGCAGAGCGAGTCAAATACTTATATATATATATATATATATATATATGATATAGTGTCAAATAAAGTGAGATAGAAAAAAAAGTAGAAAAGAGATACAGATAAGTCACAGACAATAAAGCGTTGGAGGTTGATAAGTAAAGAAAACGAATGAGAAAAAGAAAGGGTGTAGGGAGGGAACGAGAGAAAAGTCGAGAGAAAAAGAGTGAGAGAGGGAGAGAGAGGAATCTGATCAAAGGCTTGCCGCCACGGGGATGTTCCTCACGTTGGAGAACGGGAAAAACCAAAGAGTTGAATAGAAATCCCGCGGGAAAAGTCCCTGCGCGCAACTTGCTCGAATCCGACAGAAATAGCTCTTTAACATTTCAATCGGATGAGAAGGTGTCACACGAGGTTTGCGGACATTTCATGATTTGCAGAAATGAGTACGCCTTTGCATTTTAATGATGTACTTCTCGTTCTGTAGGCACTGGGATCTCCCAAACGAGAGAGGAAGAAGATGGATGAGAATTAGAAAGGTCAGAAAGAGGAGGAGGAGGAGGTGAAAGAGGAGAAAAAAGAAAAGAAGAAAGAGGAAGTAGGGAGAAGAAAACGAAAGAATCAATATTTTCATTGTCGCTATATATATATGTGTGTGTGTCTTTTCCCTGCGCTCAAGTCTTTCTATTTTCCGTCTTCCTACATTGCGCACGCTCACTTCTCTTAAATTGTTTATTCACCATTAATCATTGTTGATTTACGTATATATTGTAGCTTCTTGTGTTTTCCCCTCTTCTGTGTGTATGTGTGTGTGTGTGTGTGTGTGTGCGTGTGTATGTGTGCGTGCATACGTACACGCTTATGTGTGTGGATGTGTATAAGAAGATAATGAGCATATGGGTGTGTCCTCTTAGCCACTTTCAAAGAGGCGCATTTTGTATCAGGACTTACGTCAATAACCCTTGATGGTGTGCATTGAGTGTCAGTTTGCTCATGAAACACAATATCCTTGTACGCACAGTCCAAAAGGGCACAAAAAGGGTTAAAGGAGACCTATGGATGATTTTCAGATTTTTACATTTGAACAACTGTAGTTATACTGAGTACAGAATTTCAGGATTTATTATGATTATATTATAATGAAGAATGAGAATGTTTTCATTTTTTTTTAACAAATTGCAGTGAACAAGGATGATGACACGGCAGCCTCACCATATGAATGCACGAGTTGGGGCTCAAGGAAGCAGAACAATTAAGAAGAAGGCATGCATAGATTATACACAGGTGAACTTGCAAGCAAGCAGTATTGTAATGGAATTACACTGCTACATTTCTGAAATATGTGAACCTCCTATGTCTTCATGATTGTTCAGTGTAATTTGTTTAAGGTTTTTCAAAGTATTGTTTCTCTGCTCAAGGACCACAATAAATTCCGCAAATCTACACATGGACGGATGGAGCTATCGATTTATGTACTATGATGTGAAATTATGAAAATCGTCTGGAATACCCCTTTAAGTGAAGTCGAGGTGCGAACTAACGTTCGGTTCATTTATGTTGACAATAGATTCAATCTCGTTCTTTTTCATTACACGAATTGTTTTGTCTTCGTCTTTTTCATCTCTATCAGGCATATTTCAGTGTCTATGTCACACTGCATGGTTCATCTTGACAGAATGATGTAGCTAGGACAACTGCTGAAAATGACGGTGCGTAAGTCATCATTTTTAGAAATAGGTGTTTTTGTCGATATCGTCGAATTATATAATAAAATTAATATCATCAACAGACAGTCATAAACCAACGGACGAAATGATATCATTTTACCTTTGCCGAAACGGCCGCACCTTATATATTTCAATCAATCAATCATAGTTTATTTCCAATCAACGAAAATCAAAAACACAGTACAATGTATACATGTCATTAAGTGATATTGTTCAAATTTTTGATATACGCTTCGTGCAAAGGGGCATCGTCGGGTAACTTCTGATAGACAGCTTTTTGAAAATATTGATTGTCCGTGCCTTTTTCTCTCTCCCTCCCTCTATGTCTCTGTTTCTGCCTGTCTGTCTGTCTGTCTGTCTGTCTGTCTGTCTGTCTGTCTGTCTGTCTGTGGCCTGCCTCCCCATCTCTCTTGCCTTGCTCATTATATACTGCAGGCCTTGTCCTTGCCTCCTGCATGAACAGGAATACGTGAAAAGATCTTTAAATACCTAATTACCCCACAGGGGGTCTGTGTATTTGAATTTGTGATGGCACGATGATAATGGCACAAGACTCACTAAATAGAGAAAGAGAGGAGGAGAGAGAGAGAAAGTGAGAGAGAGGGGGATACAGAGAGGGAGAGGAGGAGGGGATGGGGGGGGGGGGGGCAGGACAAAGGCCAGTCTAAAGATCAGGGGTAATTTTATCCATAGCAAAACGGGCGAGTAAATACGGCTAACCCATTTATTTGGTAAGTGGAGCCGCGCTTGCATCACAAGAAAACGAATACGTAAGGTAGGGAGAGAGAAAAAAATACATGTAGAAGGAACGGAGTAATATATGGTTTCATTAACACATCTGACTCGGGAAAGTTTTTTTTCTTCCTTCTTTTTAAACCTTGGGGCGTAGCAAGTCGCATTTTGTGAAGGGAGGTGAGCAAGAGTACATGCTTATCCAAATCTCCGTGTTATAGTAAAGGGCGGGGGGGGGGGGGGATCGAGGCAGGGTAACGCTGTTTTGTTTCGTCGATAGAAAAGCATATTCATGCAGTCATGACAACATTATTACAAATAAGTCTTTATGAGTTGATTTTGTCCATGGAATTTGATTGTAAGATGCAAATTTTGACAGATCTGTTTGACAAAATATGATTTATTTCATGGTAAGACAAATTCTATCTGGGAATACTGTTTTTTTTTTTTGTGTGTGTGTGGGAGTGCGTGTGTGTGTGTGTGTGTGTTTGTGTGTGTGTTTGTGCGTGTTTCTTTCAATGAAAATTGGAGACGATTCTTCAGTCTAAAGTTTCGTTCATTAAACTTACTCACAAGTTGAAAAGCAAAGGAGGAAAAAGTCAACTGTTCTTACGGAGGAACCGTCTTTAGCTTGTTAAGATATGGTAATGAAGGAGCATTAAAGATTATGAAAACTGATATGATCTCTGAGAGGTAGTGAGAGGATTGTCAGAGAGAATTAAGGTGATTTAATGTCCCTGCTCGAAGCTGGTGTGGAGCTCATGTATTATGCATAGTCATCTTCTTAAAAGGATTATGAGAGTGTCTTTGTTACAGGAGTCAAACGAATGTAGACAGAATAGAAAAGTGTTGAAGATTACCCTCTCAACATCCCCCCTCCCCCGCATAGCCATGTTTCCCCTTCAGACCCCCTTTCAACCCCCGGGAGCTAGCCCCGGTCGCTTTTGGATCGGCGTTCCGACCGGCCCGCCGCGGCCGACTTCAAAGGGAGCGCGGAAAATTGGATATTTCGTGCTCCTGCCGGTGGCGGGCGGCAGACGGCTTCGTTCGTGTGATCACTTGGAGGAAATCCTCGGATCTCACGCAGGTTCGATGGCATCTCTCAAAAACCGCGAACTTCCATCCAACAAGTGCTTTGTTAGCAGACAGCAGACAAGTATAATGCCTATATATATATATATACATACATATATATATATATATATATATATATATATATATATATATATATATACACATATATATATATATATATATATATATATAACAAAACTGGAACAAAGTCCATGCTGTATCACCAACGGTTTATTTCTGTGTGCAGAAATAAACCGTTGGTGATACAGCATGAACTTTGTTCCAGTTTTGTTACTTATCTTTTTATCTTGCCAACACGTGGATAACATAATCAACATATATATATATATATATATTACATTATATATACACAATATTATATAAATAAATAGTAGTATAGGTATGTGTGTACACGCATACGTGCTTCAATGCATTTTCAATCTTTTTATACATTGCAATTTGGTACCTATATAGGCATATAAATCTTTCTTTATAGAAGGTGTGTATATTATGATATATATCTATATATGAATGTATCATTAAAATTATTTGCATTGTGCTTTTGAATAAATTTGCAAGCAAGTTTGGAAATATTTTAATCACATGCATTGAAATGGACCTATTTACAAGAGAGAGGAAAAAAATGATAAGTCCCAAATATTTATTGTAGCATGTTCATTTCAACTTCTTTTTCTTCAACTTTTTCAACTTTTGATAGAACGCACCAAAACATAATAATCGCTGATAACAAAGGTCGACTAGCATACCCATGCTATCCTTGTAGGAGAATGTGTAATGCCAGATCTGATCAAGAAATAGCTATAGAATAACTGCAACATAGTTTTATGACCATGAAAGTTCCCTTGGAAAAATACCAAGAGGTGCATACGTCCTTTCGTATAGGCAGTATATCGGAAATTGAAATCCTCTCTTGCTCCAGCTCTTAGAATTGCCATGGTAACAAACCTGCAGAATTGCCTCCGTGAATCATCCTGCTGTTACGGTGAGAGGAGAGAGGGTGGGATGGAGGAAGTGGGGGGGGGGGGTATGAGGGGTTGTTGTTGCCTAAGTGGAGGGGTAGATAGACTGGAAAAAAAATCGTTCGAAAATTCAAAAACATGCACTGCGAACGGTCAACCAGGCCGTATCATATTTGCGCAGCTTTGGCCAAATTGCCTTCTAATCCGTGGAACGACGATCTCAGTTTTCAAACCCAATATGGATGGACCAGATCCATTTCCTCTTCTTCCTCTTCAAAATCATCATCATCATCATCTTTTTCTTATTCTCTCTTTATTTCTTCTTTCTAGGGATGTATTCAAATCACATTTTTTTTACTATCGAACTGTATAGAGTGAAGAGTAAAGAGAGCCGGATGCTAAAATGGGACAAGAGCGGAGTACGGCAAATAGCGTCGGAGTCCGGGCGGGTGCATGCATCTTCTCCAAATTTCCCGTTCTCGAGTGCAACGGTATCCCGGTCGCCACTTCTCTTTATCTCGCCGCTCGAGGAATGAGGTTACCATACGATTATCATCTTCAGCCCATTGTCTTTTACCGACACGCAGCTGGTTGGTGGTGGGTTGCATGCACGTGCATTTGCGAGCGCGCAAAATGGCGTCGTTTTTTATTGCTTCCTCGGCCTTTACGTGAAAGTACAGACAGAGGGTAGTGGAGATGAAGGTATGATTTATGAATAACAATGGTAACCTTCATTATTATATACGATAAATCTCGCGAAAAACAAATAAAAAGAAAAAAAGGATTTGACAGTTTTATAATTGACCATTATCAACGGATAATTTACAATTGACTATAAACAATCAATTATTTGCGGAAAGCACAAGGAAAGTATATAATCTGAAAGAATGAATATGGGTATTTCTTAATGGCCAA
>NC_092706.1:7653063-7741043 GCF_964275005.1 Diadema setosum
CCTGATTACACGACTGGCGTGACCCGTACAACTCACGATCATCGCTCACTCTCTCACACGCCAGAATTTGTTATTACTCGGTGTTAGTTGCTTTTCTTTTCTGTCTTTCTTTTTTGTAGCCAGGAAAGTGTTATTTTAGGGAACAGTCTCCGAGCCAATTCTACGTGGCGATTTAAAGTAGCCTCATTTTAAGAGCAAAATAGGTCAAGGTGTCATCAGTTATTAGCCATGTGAGTGGGAATGGAATGTAAATGGTGTCTGAACTAAATTTTTTTATTACTATTATTTTCCTTTTTGGATGAAAGAGATAGTCAAGGACAAATACCTATTTTAGGAAAGAAATGAGTAACGAGCGATTAATCTCGATTTACCAGTGATTTATGTTTTTCGCCATCATTCGTTGCACGAACACTGGATATGGTGTCAGTGCCACATTGAGGTTCCAAATTAGTGGGAAGGGAAGGGATTAATAGCAATATCATACGAGATAGTAAAATCATGGTCGATGTGACGATTCCAATGAAGAATTATCATCCTATGACGTCATCAGTTGTCATAGCAACGAACGTATACTGTTCCTGACGATCATTTCGCCGACCGTTAATCATGTTAATGCTCGTTGCATTTCTATCCCTTCGCCACCTTATATCATACTGCAGTATAGCATCTACGTCAGTGTTTCTCTGTATATCTTTCTAGGGTCATTCCAGCGCATGTCGTAACCATGGCAACATGAATCCACCCCTGTTACACTGCTGCGTTGTCATCAGCGGCACATTCATGATGAATTCAAAATACATCTTTTGCCCCTCTGTTCGGGAACGAAATATCCATGAAGCTCCTTCATATTGTGTAAGAAATTGTGTAAAGTATAAATCCTGTGCTATAAAATTAATGTGCTACACGGGATTATATTCTTTGTACCTTCGTTCTTCCTTTTTATGGACAACAAAATTGTGTGGAGTCTTTTTTCTCTACTCGTCTTCAAGCCAAAAGGTTGTACCATGGGATGGGTTTCCATGTCGACTCCCGAGGATGAACGCGTGCAAGGTATGAAATATTCACATCAGTAATGTATTTTGGAAAGTGGGTAGGAGGATGGAGGGAATGTAAGATGAAGGGGGGGGGGACTTAAGGGGGAAGAAAGTTTGAGCTGCGTCGCTCTCGCTGTCAAATTGTATCGAGCACTTCCTCTCCTTCCGGGTTTTGCAGGATAATCCTTCTTCACCATTCTTCACGGTTTACCATCTCAGTGGTACCCATGTCGTTCTTTTTTTCTTCCTCTCAACGTCCCCTCCCCCCCCCCTTCCCTCCATCGTATTAGTCTTTGTCCCCGTTTATTCCCTTCTTCGTATATTATCCATTAGTTTCTTCATCCTCTCCCCTACCCCCCCCCCCCCCTCTCTCTCTCTCCTATCATGCCTATACCCCCACCAGGTTATCCTCTATAGGACCACACTGTTGGCAAAGTATGATTTTTTTTTTTTTCGCAAGATGTGGCAAGCAAGATACATTACAGTATAGCGAGTGTAAAGAGGGAGGTCGCCCTATCTCCCTGGTGTTACGTTGACTCTGTTTCCAACTAAGATGTAGCATTTTCTTTTTTACAGAGATGTAACTCTGTTTCCAACTAAGATGTAGCATTTTCTTTCTTTTTAGTCTCGTACATCGCACACATTCAAGATGTCAAAATCCCCTGTGCTGCACTCGACAGGTGCCCTCGTGGACACAAGCAATGGCAATTACGCTCACCCTGTACTACACAATCCAATAGACACTGCATTCAATTCAATTACTGATGATGATTTTTTCGATACGGTAGGACCTTCTTTGGCAGAAAGAGAAGTAAATATTGATCAAAATAATATGGTTTTCGATAATTGTGTTTCAGATAGTTTTAATAAATCGTCGAAAGAATTTCATTAATATAGAAAACGAATTGCAAAGCCCATCTTCGGAATATCTTACTCTCAACCAGTTTAATAATGTTGTCAAGGAATATGATGACACCATTTTTTCACTCATACATCTTAATATTAGGAGTATTAATAAACATTTTGAAGAACTGAGGTTACTTTTAGATGATCCCATCAGGAAAAAATTTTCGATAATAGGTTTAACCGAAACCTGGCTTTCCAATGATTTAAGTCTTCCTTTCGCCCTCGACGGATATGATTTTGTAGTTAATAACAGGCAAATTAGGGCGGGTGGGGGCGTTGCTTTATATGTTTCACAAAAGTATGATTATATAGTTCGTGATGAGCTCAACTGTATGACTGAAGTTATTGAATCTCTTTTTATTGAAATTACAGTCCCTGGCAGTAGAAATATAATCATAGGTGTAATGTATAGACCACCCAGTGCGAATATGAAATCATTTTTGGAATATTTTGCGAATTTAATGAAGGATCCAGTTTTTATTCATAAAAAATGTTTCATAATGGGAGATTTTAATATAGATTTATTGAAACAAAATACAATCTCACAAGATTTTATGGAAATATTTCTATCTGCTTCTTTCTTACCTTTGATATCTAAGCCCACGCGTATAGTTAATGAATCCGCCTCCCTTATTGATAATATTTTTTCTGATATTCTGCCTTCTCCTGATTCTCTTATATTACTTTCAGATATTACAGATCACTTCCCCATTTCGACTAGTTTCTTTTTAAATGATATTATTGATAATAAATCTAGTTCTTTATCTAGACGAAGAATTACACATGAAAACATAGCCAGTCTGGGTGCTAGTTTAGATAGGACAGACTGGTCGTCTATTTTTGACTCAAATGATGTGAATTTGTCATTTGAATATTTTATGCATATTTTTACTCAACTCTTGGACATTCATATTCCAAAACGAAGAGAAAAGTCATCCAACTATAAAAAGGTACCCAGGTTACCTTGGATTTCTAAGTCACTTTTGCGTTCAATAAATAGAAAGAACAATTTATATTATAAATTTAAAATGAAACCTACTGAGCAATCAAAACTGAAATATACTAGTTATAAAAATACTTTGACGAAAATTATACGTATTGAAAAGAAAAAATATTATACTAAGCAGTTACAATTTTATAAGCATGATATGCAAAATACATGGAAAGTTTTAAAGCAAGCAATGAATATATCAAATAACAAGTCGAATATTACCAAAATTAGATCTGATGATAAGATTCATGAAGATCCTCATTATATTTGTAATATTCTAAATAATCATTTTTCTTCCATTGGGGAAAATCTTGCAAGCAAAATTCCATCTTCAAATAAACATTTTTCTGAATTTTTAGGTCCACCAAATTTAAACTCAATGTTTTTTAGCCCAACATATAGTCAGGAGATAATCAATATTGTTTCTGATTTTCGTTCCAAAAAAAGTGCTGGACACGATGACATCAGTAATTTCTGCTGAAGGGGGTAATATCTTCAATTGCGGATCCTTTATCTCATACATTCAATTTATCTCTTTTTTATGGTATTGTTCCTGAAAGTATGAAAATAGCAAAAGTTATTCCTTTGTTTAAAAAAGGTGACAAATTAGATGTTAATAATTATAGACCAATTTCTTTGTTATGTACACTGTCCAAAATTCTTGAAAAAATTGTTTACAAAAGAACTCTTACTTTTTTGAAATTCAATAATATACTCTCAAATACTCAGTTTGGTTTTAGAGAAAAACATAGCACCTCACATGCATTATTGAGTTTTGTAGAAAAAGTACCACATGCTATCGACAAATCGTCACATCTCATAGGTTTGTTCCTGGACTTCTCCAAGGCCTTCGACACCATTAATCATGATATTTTACTTAATAAATTGCAACATTACGGAGTCCGTGGGAAGGCCTTGGAGTGGTTCAGGAGCTACCTCTTGAACAGGAAGCAATATGTCTCTTTAAATGGTTGCAATTCACAAATGTTAAATGTTAAATGTGGGGTCCCACAGGGAAGTTTATTAGGTCCGCTTCTGTTTCTTATTTATATAAATGATTTCTGTAAATCATCAGATATTCTTTCTTTCATTCTCTTTGCGGATGATTCAAATTTGTTTTTTTCGCATAATAATCCTTTTACCCTAGTAAAGACATTAAATTTTGAATTGGAAAAAGTTGCTCAATGGATAAAAGCTAATAAATTATCTCTCAATCTTCAAAAAACAAAATATATGCTTTTCAGCAACTCCATTGAGGCACTACCTGCTGATATTATTTTTGATGGCACACCGCTGGAAAATGTTTCTTATATCAAATTTCTGGGAATAACAGTTGATAATAAGCTTTCATGGAAATTTCATATTGATAGTATATGTAAGATTATTTCTCGAAACATCGGTATAATCAACAAGATTAAATTTTGTCTTCCTTTGTCGTCCCTGCTTACATTATATTCATCCCTCATATTGCCTTATTTAAATTACGGTATTCTTGTATGGGGAAATACATATCAAACTCTTTTGGATAAATTACTTCTGCTACAAAAGAAGTCACTGCGCATTATATGTCACACTGCATATTTGTCTCATACTGATCCGTTATTTTTTGAAAATAAAATATTTAAAATTAAAGATTTGTATTTGTTCAATTTAGGACAATTTATGTATAATTACAATAAAAATAATCTTCCATATATATTTGAATCAATGTTTTCAAAAAATCAATCTGTTCATAATTATCCTACAAGGCAATCGAACGAATTTCATTTACCATTTTTTAGGACCTTGCTGGCTCAGCAAACCTTCATCTACGAGGGGCCTAAGTATTGGAACTCACTTCCCTACGACATAATAACAGCACAAACTTTGAATTCTTTTAAAAACAAATTAAAAGTTTTTCTGTTGAAATCTTATGATATACAACCAAATTAGGTTCGGTTTCATTCTCTCAATCAAGTCGTTTGTTTGTTTGTATGTTTTTACAAGTATTAAGTTATCACACAGAAATCATCTTTTAAGGAAAACAATCTGTCTAACATAAGTTTACCTCAGATATTTCTTTTATTGTACCAGTAACAGTGAGTCTATTCTCTTTCTCTTTTTTTTATATCCGTTCCTATGCATTCATACCGGCATATGCACCCAATCAATCGCAATTTCAAACCAGGGAACGTTGTATTGTTTTGTTATTGCATTTTCATAATGAAGTACAGTATGCTTGTGTCCACGATGGCGCGTGTTTTACCATAGTCTCATTTCCCCCTTTTTTTGTTCTTTTTTTTTTCTTCTTCTTTTTTTTCCCCCTTCCCAAGTTAATTTCATGTCAGTTGACATTGGTTTCTTTGACTTTGTGTACGTATTTTTAGAGGGTCCCATACCCTACAAGCTTTGCTTTTTAAGTGGGACCCTCCATTTCCATTCTAATCTTTGTATTAGGTATATACCTTAGAAACGAAATTCTGTTGTTACTCATGACCACTTGTACGTTTTCTTTGAAATTGTTATAAATTTGTTCTGTAAATGTATTGTATATATTTTTTCTGTTTATTCAATGGAAATGGAAACAAAATTGAATTGAATTGAATTGAATTGAATTGGTGTAAATAATGTTTTGCGAGTACCTGTTTGTATACGCGTGCATTTAGTTTGTTTGACATGTATATTTTGACATAGTTAGAATATGGATATTGGGGTTTTTTTTTCATTAGCATGTTTTGTACACTACTTGTTTTTTTAATGAAAATGAATAAATGAAATGGAAATGAAAACGATCCACTTCAGTCACATTTCATTCTGTTTATCAGTAATTTCTTTCTTTCCTGCATGTGGGACCTATACGGACTGGGAGCCATCAGTCTTAAGTAGGTTAGTTTTCCCCTCCCTCCTCACCCCCCCCCCCCCCCCCCGTCAAAAAAAAACCAACAACAACAACGTAAGACAAAAAGCACCTCTCTTTAAGCTTTTAGATTCTTCCTCACAGTGATGTGCGTCATAATATGTTCTATTATCTAATAGTGATACTAGACACGATCGAAAATAAGGTGTCATAGTTCATTGCTCACTGACTTTGCGCACAATGATAATTGTAAGCTATGTTTCCATTTTTTTTTTTTTTTTGGTCTTTCAGAAGGAGAAAAAAAGAGAAGAAGGAAAGTACGAAAAGGCAAGAAAAAGCGAAGAAGAAATAGAGGAGAAAGATGATGTGATAACGCAAAAAGAAGAGAAGAGAAAAGAGCGATGGAGAGGGGGTGAAGGATAGAAGAAGAGATGGGAGAAGAGGGGAACATTGGCAAAGTCCTGTAGATTGAGAGGAATGGGATACGAAGAGACGGATTTAAAAGGGGGAAAGGACCAAAAATGAAGAGAGATGCTCATGGGCCAGAGGATGGTGGGTCATTCACACCACCGCTCCAAGCAGGAGTGGATTAGCCTCATTCTCCCCTTCCTGTAGACCAGGGGGAAAGGGGGGGGGGGGGTGCGAGGATCGCTGGTTCTACATTTTCAAAAGCAAACGTGAACAAAGAACACCCATCAATCTCAATATCTGAGGATCAACATCCTTTAAGTGGGGGGGGGGGGGCTGCACTAAACTGGAAGAGTATGTTCGTGGAGCGCCGAGGAATAAGAGGGGTGCCACGTGCGAACATTTTAGTTATGTGTGAGCCTGTTTAAAGGAAAAGATGTTGCGCTGCCCAGATGTAATCTTCGAAGTATGTCTGCATATATATTATAAAAAACACTGCTCGAGAAAGGTTGCACATGCTTACAACAAATAATACACACTTCCGATGTCCTTTGTCATTTCTAATGAGCATACTTCAAGGGAATGGCTGATGTGGGAATCAGTGGGAATGCTGCTGGAGTTTAATGTTTCTAGGCTAGCATGCCTGTATGACGGGGCATTAAAATGCACATTACTTGAATATGAGATCGTTCTGAAGCAAATAATTTTCACACAACAATAGATATATAATGTACTCTTAAATGAATCCCACAAGAATTGGAACAATCATCCCCCAGCATTCCAACTGATCAGTTACTAGCCATCCCCTTTAAAGGAAAAGATGTTGCGCTGCCCAGATGTAATTATTGTCGAGGTCTGTCTGCGTATCAATACAAACACTGCTCGAGAAAGGTTGCACATGTTTATAACAAATAATACACACTTCCGATGTTCTTTGTCATTTCACATGAGCATACTTAAGATACTTCATCTTTCATTTCCCTTTTATTATGCCACATAATTTATATACTTCTCTGCGTATATACAGATTACGTCATCTGCAGGGGAGAGAATACAGTTGCAAGAAGGGTGATCACCCCCAGCCCAATAACTATAAATGGTAGACTCATAGTTCTTCTTTGACGGAATGTTCACCATAACGCAATATTAACCTCATTCCAAGTATTCTTCTTGTAACAGGCCTACCGATCATCAAAAAAAAAAACAAAAAAACCCACAACACCAACAACAAAACAAAGCTAAACTACATTAAACGATGAAAAACATAAACGTAAAACCGACTACCTATTACAGAAATAATCGTATGGACGTCGTAATAATCTGCAATTATTTTCACCTCCTCTTTTTGCTGCCATGGGGCTCAGTTTATCTCGCGTCTGCTCCGAAACTGATGAAAATGGAAACAGTTGCCTCGCAACCGCATCAAGGCAGAGGAGATGCCGTGTATCGCGGGCTTGGAGGAGATTGGTATAACCACTTTCAAGATCTGAGCTTGACTAGTTCTCCACTCTATAATTAGACTCTATATCTCCTACTCTCATTTCCCCCCCCCCCCTCTCTCTCCTTCATTTTCTTCTCTCTATATTTATCCATTCATTTCTCTGTTGCCTTAAAGGAGTGGAAAATGAACGCGGTCCCTTTGACCCCCATCTTGCAAAATTGGGGCACATCATCTCCGATTTATAGCTGAGCGCTCTGTGTAAAGCCTCCCGCGTTCCTTTCCTCAGCTGTCTTGTAGTTGTGTGTAATGTTATTCGTCGTAAGCTCCCGAGTTGTCGAGAAAACCCTAATCGCGTGGGTTGTAAGGTTGCGCGGGATTTGTTGTTTTCGAATCTCGAAGATCTACTGACGTGTGTGATGGTAAAACATTGGCTGACAGCGGGGGGGGGGGGGGGTGGTTACAAGGTATAAATATACCTTTACAACTGCTCTGGTTAAAATCCTTTGGGTTTTTTTTTTTTCTAGGCTTTTGTTGCCCTTCCAAAACCTACATGCATCAAGTTTGTGATGCTTTCAATGTCCTTATTTCGAATCTTGGCACACGTAGGACAAACAAAATGAAAAGGAGAGAGATCGTGGAAATTCGATGTCTATTCATTAAAAAAAAAAATGAAATATGATGGCAAAATATTAATAGGGAGAAGCAAAATCTATAGAAAAGTAAAATTACAGAAATGATTAATTCATATGAAGTAGGGCCAATGGTGAAAAAGGCTAGACAGTAATATAAAGGGTAATAAGGTTAGACACTGTTAGAATACTCTCTTCCGGTAGAAGTGCTCGGTCATGAACTTGAAGATATCCCCGTGATGGTTGTATTATACCATTTACCGTTATAACATATCAGTTGAAACATGTCTAATTACAATGTACTAACCTCATAGCCTCAGTCCCTTTGAACCTTCGCATAATAGTATCATATTGGTGTGCTGTAACGTAATCTGGTGAGAAAAAAAGTAGTGCAATGAAATAAAGTTGAATCAAATTAAATAAAACAAAATTATATGTCATCACAGTGTAATGAACTTGTATAAAATTATCGCATGAAATTAAAAAGATCACATAATTAGTGAAGTGAATGAAATAAAATAGTTTATGATATGCTATGCTATGACATGATATGATATGATATGATATGATATGATATGATATGATATGATATGATATGATATGATATGATATGATATGATATGATATGATATGATATGATATGATGGTAGAATATGATATGATATATGATTATGATCGAATTATAGTACGATATGATATGATGTGATATAGAATTGAATGTAATGAGATGAATTCTATATTAATGTTATGGGATTAAAAAACGATAACTACTGTTCAGTGATCGAGAGGCATTGCACCATTTTTTCATTCTCATGCCTAATAAACGGTGACGATTATTTTCATCGAAACAGCAATATTTTGTGTAGAAAGTTGAAACTTGTGACACAGAGTGTGTCGCTTAGCGATAACATTCCAAAATGAATCTACTCAACAGTAAACGTCATGCAATTCATTCTGTTGTCTGTCGGGCAAAAATGAACCTCTCCGCGCCGATGTCAATTCATTAATGGTCTTCAATTCCTCGTGTTACGTCTGTTCAATTCTATTTGATTAACATTTTATTTGTGCTTTCTTTCAATCGTGGTCTTTTCCTGAATGAAGCGATGTGAGAGGTCGTCTTACCTTTCTGCGCCAGGAGTGCCACTGTGTGACAGACATGGCGCATTAAAAGACTCTATTATTATTATTATTATTATTATTATTATTATTATTATTATTATTATTATTATTATTATTATTATTATTATTATTATTATTATCATCATTATTATTATTATTATTATTATTATTATTATTATTATTATTATTATCATTATTATTATTATTATTATTACTATTATTATTATTATTATTATCATTATTACTATTATTATTATTATTATCATTATTATTATTATTATCATTATTGTTAGCATTTTTCTCAACAGAACAATACCAGCAATGTGTAAAATTGAACATGTTTTTTTTTCGAATGATACACAGGACGCAAAGAATAACATGTTCATGCCTGTGATAAGTACAGGAAGAGGCATAATGTATACAGACATACCAATATGCTGTTGTACTATGTGGGTATTTTCTCAGAGGGAAGGGGAAAAGAGGGGTGAAGAGCTTACAATTACAAAGAGTGCGGGAAACATGAGGAAAGAGCAGGGGCGGATCCAGGAATTCCGTAAAGGGGGGGGGGGGCGCAAGCAATATTTCTGGTGCTACTTCCGGGTTTTGTCTCATTTTTTTCTTTTTATTTCTTTTGTTTTAACAACAAATGAAGAGGTTGCGCCCCCCCCCCCCCCCCGGTGCGCCCCCTCTGGATCCGCCACTGAAAGAGGGAACAAAAAAGAAAAGAATGGGAAAACAACCTAAAGAAGTCCCAGAAACCACATCTCCGGAGCAAATATTACCTAGGGGCTTGATGGGTTAAAAGAAGAATGTATCTCACAGTAGCTGCTTTGCGACACCACGATTCCCATCAGAGGGACCATGAGGTTTTGAATTTAGTGTGTGTCTCTGTACGAATGATGCTAGAGTTTGGGTTATTTCAAGAGTCCTCTTTTTAATGGATATTGCTAGTAAAGAGAACACAACATCAACAACGTCCCATGAAACTGAAATATTGACTTATACTTACAAAATTCTAAATGATACTAGCGATATCATCCAATATGTTGATTGGTTGGTTAGCCAGTGATGATGGTATAGCGATATTTTACCAAAACTGATAACATGCGAGTAGATTGTTAGGTCGGACGGTTGTTCTAAGCGTCCAGAACGCCCTCATGTGGCGAACTAGTGCATAATCACTGGAGGGCTCCTCTGCGTCACAGAACTCTTCTGTTAGTTCCTCTGGATGTCGCCACCTGGGTGTGCGTGGATCAGCGAGTCAGCTCTCGTGGGCATCATACCACCTTTGATCTCTCTGCCACCGGGAGAGTCAGGGGGCTCCTGGCCGCTTACCAAGGTCCCCAATTTACCGGCGTGCTCCACATGTGTATCATATCTAACTGACAACCGCTGTCAAATCAAAATGTTTTGGCAGTTCATATCTATAAGGGTTTTTTTCCCCTAATCTTTCTCCATCCATCCGTATGCCTATTAGTCTCATTATAGCGCGCAGTCCTTGCCCGAAAGTACACGAAGGGGCCACGGACATTATGGATGTCCAATTATAGGCAGAAGTGTATCGTGAAGTTTCGCTTTTTGTCTGTCAATGTCACAGCAAGTTGGACAAAACATTTGTTGACCCCTTGATCTGCTTGTTCGCGGCGGTATATGGAGCAACACAACAGAAATTGCAGGGTTACAGTGTTTTTCTGCTGCATTGTAGGGGTCAGAGACATGTTTTGGATAACTTTTTATTGGCGATGTCATCGAGCCGTAACGGAAGTGTTCATCAGAGCAAATGTAAGACATCAGCAGAAATTTATTGGAGGGAATGGCGTTGTGGAAAGATGGGTTGGCGTATGAACAAGGGATTTCAGATATGGTGGAATATTGAATGAAATATTATTAAGAGTCTTGAATGTATTTTGCTGCTTCTCTCATATGAACTTTGCAATAAAATTGTCCTGGTTTTTTTTTTTTTTTTTTTTTTTTTCCTGCAGTGGAGTTCTAAAACAATAGTTAGTGTTGTAGGCTATTCACACTCACATACAAAAACATAACCTTCAGGACAAACGTCAGATTTTTACATCTGTCCTATTGATCAGGGGTTTTGTTCTAACAATTTCATATTGACGTATAGAATCTAACATCTTTCCCCGATAAACCCATCATAGATTGTCTGCCCTGGATTGAAACAATTCTATAGGCTGTAACAGCTGAGCAGCATATCATAATTCCACAGGTATATAAACGTGGGCAGAGATAAACTTGTATTTCATATCTGCATCTCTTTCTCTTTTCCTCTACATGCGCCTGAGATAGAGTATATTATTCCTAATGAGTATATTCCTAATGCGTATTTCTGGGAGTTAGTGAAGCTCATGTGATGGTGCGTGTAGACAAGATTTTCACTGATGATCGATGACGGTCGGAGTGTTCCGGAATTCTTGTGCTGTCTGTATTGTGCAATTAAAAAATGAAAATGGGAGACCGTGAGGTGAGAGAATGCAACAGAGAAGAAGACTCGCTGAAAAGAGTCATCTGATTGGAGTATCAACTGGTTGAAAGTTCATTTTGTCACAATCAGTTGCATATTACCTTTACTTGATGAGACTTTCGCCTACAGGCGAAGACTGTGGAAAAGATCGAGATTTTTGGAAGGATAAGGAAATGAATGAATGGATAGATAGATGGATAGATAGACAGATAGACAGATAATTACATAGACAGACAGATGTAAATATATATAGACAGAGATAGATGAATAGATAGACAAATAGATAGATGGCTGGATCAAAAAGATTTAAATGGATGGATAACAATAATAATAATAGTAATAATAATAATACATTACATATGTAATGCGCTTAATACAATGTTTCTAAGCGCATTGATTGATTGATAGATAATCAATATATAGGTAAATTAGACAGACAGACAGTCAGGCAAAGAAACAGACAGACAAGTGTGATGTTTTGGAGAGAGAGGGAGAGAGAAAGAGAGAGTTGGAGATATCCAGAAAAGGACAGATGAGATGTTTTGGAGGGAGAGGAAGAGATATAAATATAAAAAGATATGATTAATAGAGAGAGAGAGAGAGAGAGAGAGAGAGAGACGTTGAGATGTTTTGGACAGAGAGGAATAGAGGGAGAGAATGAGACTTGAGAGGTGGATTTCCATAAAAATGTAACTATATTGTATCCTGCACCATCTTTGCTGCCTCTTCCTCATTTGGTTCAATACGTATCCGGGCAATTACCCCAGGAGGGCAATTACCCCCCGGCCAAATACTGGTTAGTGGTAAGGTAAGAGTAAAGATTAGGGTTAGGGTTAGGTTTAGGGTTAGGAGTTTGGGTGAGGGTTAGGGTTAGGTTCAGGATTAGGATTAGGATTAGGGCCAGGGGAAGGGTGCGGGGTAATTGCCCAGGGGGTAATTGCCCTAGACCCGGTTCAATAGTATATCGCCTTTCCACAGGGAGGCGCTTTCGCCTGCAACGGCCTCTTCGAGTATAAAATGCCTTGCGATGCGAAACCACCTCCGAGTTTATGCTCAACCTGCAACAGAGTCAGGCAGCCATGCTGAAATGTCTTGTAAATGCACCATACAGCCTGCCATACACACGCCTGATTAGATTTTAATATGTCTCAAGCTTCATGTGTGTGTTTTTATGAAGACTCAAAACCACAGCCATGGTCAACGTGCAAAGATAAAGTGTTCAAGTGTTACTCAAAGTACATAGCTTGTACATAGCTTTCCCCCCATTCCTTCTTATCCTCCACCTCTTCTCTCTGGTGTTACAATAATCAATTTAAAGGTGTTTCTGGTGCTGCTACTACTACACCTTGTGCTACTTCAAGTTCTGCTACAACGCAACTAGTGTTTCCCATTGGCCTATAAAAATGTAAATTCGAAAGAAAGAAATTAAACAGAGTGAGATGCAATTTGAAATCAAATGTGACTATATTCTCAAATTGCCATCTTAAATTGATAAAGATATTGAGACAAAAGTTCCTGTATTATTGATGATATTACGATAAGATGATAATATGAATCATCTCAATCCAGACTGGAATAAGGTAATGATGATAATCAAGGCATATCAAAAGCAAGGTACAAGCTCTCATGGTGTTAGTGTCTGTTCAGGTTTGTTTCTTTGTTTGTTTCCGTTTGCTTGTTTGTTTGTTCATATTGTTTGCTTACTTTTTTGTTATTGAACAGACGATAGTTTCCCCCAACGAGAAGTTTTGTTGAGACAATAAAGTGCGGATGCTCTTTACATCAACCCTCAAACACACAATCACGTAGGCCTGATCGTGTGATAACATAATGATCACATCTTGTCACTGAAAGGTATGGTAGGCTATGTTCTGGGTTGGCCAATGCGGAATTTCGTCTGGCACTAGTCTGGCACGATTATCTGTAAAGGGGTGGGGAGAGGGGGGAACTGACCACGAGTCATTAAATTCAAGGATTCCAGGCTTATCAACAGGAAGATATCACGTGCCAGAGACAAGAACATGAAGGCAACATCTGTCAGCCGGAAGTAATTGAAGTTCCAACAAAGAGGGCGGGTTCGAAGACCGCATGATAAGAGTTACGGAGCCACAATGAAATGTACTTAGTGCTTTGATTCTGTGACCTGGACAGCACGGCCTCTTTGATATTTTTGATCTGTGAATGGCAAAATATTTACCGGTTGCAGTTCAATCTATCCTCCGCGGTCTGAGAAATTTGATTTCCATTGCTTGAAGATCCTTGAAATTGTACACAGGAATGAAAAAAAAAAAACGGGAAAAGTGTCCTAGTTCATATCTAGTCAACATGTGCTTGATTCGTTTCCGGCACTTAGTACAATTTTTTGAACAAAATAATTAAATGTGTAAACCGATACAGGCAATATACTCCTGTGGAAAAAAGTCTTTTCCGTAGTTCTTGCCCAAACTTCTAAATCCCAATTGGTTTTGTATACGACTTCATCTCTCAGTTCGCTTTTTAGTATAGCGCCATCTAGTGGGCATAAAAAAAAAGGGTTTCCTTGACTGACTTTCCCATGCCTGCGCCCAGCGGCGGCTGCAGCTGTTGCTGTGTAGGAGCTGCATTACGACAGAATACAAAAATCACCACTGGAGGAGTCTCGGCATTCGGCCCTCACGGAAAGACAGCGTGTGTATCCCCGTAAAGGTTCATCCTCAAATCTAGAATAACGAAGGAAGGGAGTTGAGTAGGCTCACTCGTTTTAATCGGTAAAAAAAAAAAAAAAATAGAGCAAGGAGATAGAGAAGAAGATGATGGTGATGGTGATACGAAAGATGATGATGACGACGATGATGATGATGATGATGATGGTGACGATGATGATGATGATGATGATAATGATAAAAATGAAGATGGAGAGGAGGAGAAGGAGGAAGAGGCGGAGGAGGAGGAAGAAGAAGATGAAGAAGAAGAAAGATGAGAGAGGAAGAGAAAGAGAACTTGCAAGCGGAGATGTTTTGCAAGTGTTTTCTACCGATCTACAATATTGCATTATTTCCAGTGAACCACTGTGATATTAGAATTGCACTTTTTTTTTTTTGGGGGGGGGGGGGGGGAGACGTTGTTCCGCCTCTTGCGGACTCTATCGATCAGATTCGAATCCCATAATTGTGTTTATCTTGCCACTTTTGACAGCCAATTACCCGTGCCTACCACCGTACACCGTGCCCTCCTCGGTGAATCCAGATCGTCCCCCTCAGATGACCTCATTCACACTCCTTGCGACTACAACGCCAGCTCTCCTCATCCCGCTTCAAATTCACCCTCGGAGCGCATTTCATTTCATCAATATCATTGTAATCATTTCAGTCTGTCTGTTTGATTGTTTTATGGTTGGTATAGGTCGCCTGCTTGTTAGTTGTGGTTGGTTGTTTGATTGGTTCGATTGGTAGTTGAGTGCTTTCTGTTTTTCGAATAACCCAAAAAGCATAAACAGGAGGAGCGTAATGGTGTGTTGCTGTAGCGCTAGGCGGAGAACAATGAGTGTGTAACTGGTTCTAGGGTGAATATCTTCGACACGATTGATGTTCGAAGAAGTGAGGCAACGTCCATCATTTTCGGCTGAAGGAGGATAGGCTGAAAGAAGTGTGGTCGAATGTTTAACCTTTTCTGTACCAAGGACTTTAGACATTGTGTACAGCGCTGTGGAGTGTTCTCTGCCAGTGGCACTCAAAGCCTTGTTATGTCCAACACAATATTAGGGATTATCGAGAAGGATGTGAGACTCTAAAAATGCCAAGGAAAGTGGGAGCATCGTGGCATGGTGGACTCAGTATGAGGAGGTCCTTCGTTCGAATCTCCTGCCTTGCAAACATCTTATATACACAACGGCCCTCTTTCGCACATTAGCTAAAATAGGTACCTGGCAATGTTAGCTATCCCGTCACTCTTATGGCAGGACCTACTGAGGAAGATCAGTGACATCACTGAAGAGACTACCTGGATAAAAAACAAAACAAAAACAAAAACAAAAACAAAAACAAAAAACAAAAAAACAAAGACAAAGACAAGGATAAACAATCCCAAAATAACAACATTTACATCATGATCATTATCTTAACGTCAGCCGAAGACAATGCAAAGAGAGAAAAGAGGAGGAACAAGAAGAAGAAAGATAATTACGATAATAATGTTAATAATAATAATAATAACAACAACAATAATAATAATAATAATGATAATAATAATAGTAATAATAATAATAATAATAATAATAATAATAATAATAATAATAATAATAATAATAATAATAATAATAATAATGATGATAATAATAATAATAATAATAACAATAAGAAGAAAAAGGAGGAGGAGGAGGAGATGAAAAGAAAGGTTTGGAATTAGTTGCTCAACTTTGATATCAAACAGTAACACGTAATCTCATATTCTCATTATCTATACTGTATAGATTCTTCTCGCAAATATACTTACAAGGTGCATGAACGCTAGGACACAGCTCTCCACAACCGCGGTTGCGCAGTAAGTGGACTGCCATTTCAATTTGCTTGAAGACTGGAAGAATTAGAGCAGAGATGTGTGTCACCTCTCCCAGATTAGAGAAAAATAAGAGGATGAAGACGAGACCACTCCTTATTTTCGCCAGAGCAAATAAGATCTGGCACTCTGCTGACCACTTTTGGTTTGGCTGTGCTGTTGTTTTTCCATCTGTTATTATGAATACACTTATCATTCCGTCGCTCACTCAGTTCTTGAAAAGTAGGACTACTGTGGTAAGTTTAGGCCCCGAAGGTATGGAAGGCACAAACCTTCCACAACCACAGGATTGAAAAAGAAAGCAAGAACGAAAAAGAGGATCTCAAAGACATGGCATGAGAGGGAGGGGGAGGGGGAGGAGGTGATGGGAGAGTTAGGGAAGAGAGGGAGGTAGAGAGGGAGAGAAGGTGTGAGTAATGAATAGAAAGATAAGGTATATCCACACACACGTAATACGTGTACAAATACATACACACACAAACAAACAATAATATCAACATTGGAACAGATAGAGAGATCTACGTCCTAAATAAGGGAATGCAACACGAAGTGTGGTGTGTAAAACTTGCATCTTTCTCAGAAAACTTGAACGTATAACAGCATGCATGACATAGATTGTCATTCGTGCTGTATTCAGACTTTTAAATCTTTTTAAATGATACAAGAGCGCTTATCAATAATGACGTCACCATATTTTCATTGCTGATTACCTAGCTGACTGAAACGCGCCATGGCACGTAAGAAGAACCTTTCAGAAACATGTCGCAAAGACGTCGTCCACACCGGAAATACAGACAGATGGCTAGCCACTTTGACAACATCACCATGGCAACAGCAGTAAAAAGAAAGGGGAAAAAGTAGGATGACGGTTGGTAGCCGTTGATGAACATTAGTCTATAAAAAAGCTAGTGTGCAATCGCTCTGCAGTGAAGTTTACTGTCTGTTCAACTGCATTAAAGGTATTGTTTGCCATTGGGAGAAGCTAGTAATCAAAAAAAGATGTTCGAGTTATCACATGACTGTGATGCATTATGTGTAGGTCAGTTGTATCACAAACACCCTCTGGTACCATATATAAAATTCGCAGTAAAACCTAAAATATAAGGAAATATCACTAATAATTTTATTCTAGAAACAATTTTATTATAACCATTGTCCACATTTTTGTATATAATAGGACTACTGATTAATTTTTTTTTAACATTGGTTGTTTCTCTCTCTTTAGCACTGTTTTGAAGCACTAATGGTAAGTTCTTAATTGAAAATATCACCAAGACAACCGTCATGAAAAGGCGGGAAAGCGAGGTAATGTTAAGGGAATAATGGTCGCATAAACACAGATTTGCATTTCCATTGGTCAAATACTGTATACTGCCATTGTAAGATAAAGGTCGGTTAAGAACATATTCATGTGAAGTCGTGGTTCAGTGAATAAGATAATGGTCTTTCAATCTCGAGGCCCTTGGTTCGAATCCCTTCTCAAGACGGCTGGTGTTCTTATGAAAGGCACTTTATCTTTATTGCCTATAATTGGAGTCCTTTGGACAGTTTGTTTGGAGGGGACTTGCATGCGTCGGTCCCGTGCTTTCTCGCACATCAGCATTTAACCACTTCCAAACACCATAATTATTACAAACTACTATATATTTGAAATACTATAGTTTGATATAATCGCATATTACAAAGTCATTACATAATCGTATGATGTGATACAAATTTCTCCTCTTCATCCGTGCAATCTGTTTCTCTTTTTACGACTGTGGACTCAGTCAAAATCAAACTTCCCACAGATTAGATTCGAAACGTAGAAAAGAGTTTCTAAAAGAGAATACAACATCACATAGTAAGCATTGTGACGTAACAATAACGGCGACGTGAACTTCATTCCCAAGCTGTGCATTAACAGTCCCATATATTTATAACCGTGTAAGCTTTATACCTTGACTCAAACAACTCCCCGTCTCCTTCGAGCCGCCCCTTGTATTCAACGAGCCGGTGCATTGTTAATCAATGGAGGGAAATTTACGCTCTCTTTTCAGCTCGACTTGAACTTGCCGATGACAGGTTAAAACATGAGACGTGTGGCACAGTGCCGCGAAATAATAAAATGGTTTATCCAAACAACTCAGAGAGCTCCATTGTGGGTGATATATCGCTTGATTTACCTCTGACAAAAGGCTCCTTTCGTGAGATGCGATATGTTGTTGATGTTTTTCCTTAGTAACATATAGTGTTATATTGTCAGTTCTCACCCATCCTTCTAGTCTGTTTTTAGCCTCTATTTGTTTTTCTTTCTCTCGTTTTCTCTTCAATTCCGTTTCAGCTATAGTTTTTTAAGTAATTATATCCAGAACCGTGTGGGATCTCCTTGTTGATAGATTAATAATTCCACACGTTATAAATCTGTCACGCCTTTCACAGACGTGATTTCTTTTTTTTTTTTCTTTTTTTTTTTTTGAATAGTGTGGTATTCTGGTATCTGTCTCCTTTCCCCCATTTTTTCATAACTAGTGTTGTTTGTTAAACTAGTATGAAGCACGATAAACATTTTTATGTCACTGAGTCATACCTAAGAGTATATAACGTCATGTTATCAGACAGTTCTTGGAAAATTTGACGGAGATAATTGTATACATAGCTTGCACGAAGCTCATCATAAGAGTGAAAAGGATGTAAAACAAGACAGATACGGGCAAACTTTACCAGGAGTTGCAGGATTCGAAATATAGGTACAGGCGCCTTGCCAATACAGATAAAGGAAAGAGGTTGGGGACAAGGGAACATTAGACATTTTAGTGCATTCATAACAAAAACGCATCTTATTTCAAACATTTTGCGTCAGTGATAAGCTCATCCATAGGCTGATCAATGTGTAAGGTTTAAGAGCCATATTGGGTTTAGGTGGGGAGATTGCCCCGACAGAAGGTCACCCAGCGTATGTGTTCAGACATATATCATGTTAATAGCGCCTCATTGTTGATCGTGTATGTTATGTCGTCCCGTCGCCTTAGCGAGGACACTTCAATGAACAGCGCAGGGGCGATTAGAACGATTTATGATTACAACTCGCAAACGATCTGAAGAGGGATTTCATCTACGAAAGAGAGAGGGGAAGGGGGAGGGGGAGATGGGGCGTAAATCTGTACAAACTCAAGGTCACCTTTCCATGTTGCACTTTTGATCATCATTCTTAAGAGGCATAAAGACTACTGTCCCAACGTAGAGTTTACCCACATTTTATCTGTTGTATCATCGAGCTCTCGTCAATTCTGAAATCTCCAATTATCTTGGCACAAAAAGGCTAGGAGCGATAAATCCTGGGACACGTCACTGGTGAATGGACGTTCATTTGGGGAGTCTGAATGGTTCATCTGTGCTCAGAAGGGGATAGTCCAAAATTATGTCCATTAGGCAAGGACGAATGTATATGAATTAAACAGGAATTGTATCAGAAATGCAGACGCTGATTTCAATTAACTGGGCATCGTCCGTCTCCCAATTCACATTGAAAATTCTGTCCACTAGTTCGGCTGCTTCGTTTTCAGTTCTCCACTTCATAACATTGCATTTCCTTTTTCCCATTTCTTTTGATATAGACCCTGTGATATGATAAACTGTTGAATCAATATCGTTCGTCATACCAACAACTTAGCCTGCCTTACAGATGCAGACGTTAGCAACATTCAGAGAGTGTTGTAATGTATTTCCGAAAATAGCGGTGATTTCTTGCGATTATACAGGTCTCGTTCCTTAGCGTAGAATGTAGGCCTATATGCTTAGTTCGGACTGTTCTAAAGATTTAAACGCCTTTTACTTTAACTGAAATAGCAAATAGGCAATACCAATAGGATACAAATAAGCATATTCACTCCAAGAGGAAAACTCTTTCAGCTCATCTTTTTTGAACGTTAATTCCTTGTTAAAAGATTTAAAGGTAAGTGTGAATTGGTACGCGATTTCGTTGCAACCGAGCCCGCCAAATAAAAGTTCAACGCCATTGTTGGCCGTCTGCGGTATAATTCATCTTGTCAAAAAGCCACAATATTCCTGTCCCCCGTCATAATTACACACGCCATAGATATTCCATGGCTTCCACAGACCCGTGTGTTCGTGCCAAAGTTTGGAATTGTTCGACTAAATGCATTCGTCCCCTTTGCAAGAGTGCAGGGCTTTCTCTCCTCGGAATGGGCAAAGTTTACGGTGACATTTTGATTTGTGTCACGTTTTTGTCCCATCACGCTGCCCACAGGCAAATGTTTTCAGAGCGCAAAGCGATGATCTACAGAAGTTTGAACGATATTGTACAGGTTTGTTGATGGTGACTATAGGTGGTCTACGTCATCTATATCCATCTGGTGTCGGCACATGGATGAACACGTTACACCACCGACGACGACTCCTGGACCAATCAATGTTCACTTTTTGAACAAAATCCACTATGGACTGGCAAGCCTTCCAATGCCCTCAGCAGTTACCCCTGCATCCTACCACGCAAACTACGCCCAAGACATCCATTGATTCACTCAAGTACTCATTCTTTCCAAAGGCAATTTGGATCTGGAACATTCTACCTATTATAGTCAACCTATAGTCAAGTCGTGCATGCTACCACCCTGACAACATTCACAGAGACTGCTCTCCCCTCTATTACAACCTTGCAGCCTTTTTCTTGATGAAACCCTCATCCTATAAAGAAGGATGTATTCAGATTTTACTTGCACGCCGCACACTTTTATTGTACATAGAGATCATCACTATAGCACCTCCCGACGACACACGCTTGTAGCAGGGAGGTGGATCCACCTCCCTGCTTGTAGTTCATCCCAGCATAGCTTCATGGAACTGCAAGAGGGATTACAGTATCAAGTATCAAGTATAAAGTATGAAGTACCCATGCACGAAAAAATGTAACGTCTTGATTCCACTTGGGCCTTCTTATAGTAGTCATTACAACTTAACATGAGTCGTGTTATCTAATTCAATTCGACCAACGGAGAAACGAGCTGTTAGAGTGAAAAATAACTCATACAAAAATAATGATATTCAGTTACCCTTTTTCAGAAGCCTTCCCAGTTTCTATGACGTTCTATTCTAGTGTATGATGTAATTTTGGAAAGGTATGAAATTAAAGTGAATTTATTTTAAAACGACAAAGCATTCACAATTTTGTAGTTGTTACTGTTATGACCTTATGACATAACCCTTTCTATCATCAGTAATCATCATTATCCGTGTAATGACGAGGGTGACGACGATGATGATGATTGCTATTACGTTTATCATTATCATTATCATTATCTTCATCATTATCATTATCATTATCATTGTCATTATCATTATCATAATCATATTCAATTCCATTATCATACTTTACACATACTCGACAGAAACTTATTGAAAATCTATGATTCCAGAAATCAAATCACGTGTCTTAGACATAAAAAGAGCATTTCTTCGGCAATCATGGAAAGGAACACAAAATATCATACCTCTTCTAGCTGGAGTGAATATTTAATATTTTTAAAAAGATAACATGAGGATTTTTTAAGCTGTTCTTTGAATCATTTTGCTCTCCAAACATCACAAGCTGTTGTAGACTTCTTACCTGGAGATGATAGCACAGGGGAAAAAACCCGAAAATTTCAAACATTTATAACTTAAGAAAGTATTGTCCAACTTTCCCCACACCGTTTCAGAGTGCTAGCGTACTCTTTCTATAGTCATTGAAACCATGGAATATTCTTTGTGACGATTTTTTTTTTTAATAACCGAAATTCAGAGGTGCTATACTCAAGGATATAAATATCTTTAAATTTCATGACATCCCCCTCCCATCATGATGTTGGCCCGACTCTCCAACTTGGCTTTCCCTCTTTGAGTTGACGAAGGGGCGCTCTTGTACCCCTTTTGGGCTGAGCCTCTGGAATCACGAGTTCTTTGCCTTTCCCCTCTTTTGCAGCAGGGGCGGATCCAGGAATTCTTTAGAGAGGTGGTGCAAAAAAAAAATATTTCTGGTGTTACTTGCCGGTTTCACTTCATTTTCTTCTTTTTGTTTCTTTTGTTTTAACAAAAAATAAAGAGGGGAGCGCGCCCGGTGCGCCCCCTCTGTATCCGCCACTGTGCAACAGTACCCTTCATTATACCACGGACCCTGGTCCATGATTATACCAAGAATGTCCTTCCTCATACCACCTCAATTCAAACGTTGCTCGGTGCTGCGATAAAGTCGATGACAAAAAGGGGCTACGCTGCCTCTTCGTAACCCCGTTTTTCGTTTTTTGTTAGCTCCAAATCAGAGCTGACGGCTCGGATAAACGAGCATTCAAACAGGAATAATAATATGTTTTCAATAAAGTAGGGGTCGGCCTACTAAAGGGGGGCTGGGTTGAATATCTATTGCCTCAAAGGACGGAAAGAGTTTATTTTTTCCTCTTTTTGTAACAGTTTTGCTGCTTTTATAATCGCGCTTTGTTAATGTTTGTGTGAAACTACGCAGTACAACTACGATATTTTTTTTTTTGCCACAAGTGCTCACACATGACGTACTAACGTAATGAAAAGTGAGTTATTAAAGAAAGAGAGAAAAAATAACCCATTATGTTGCATATGTGGCGGATTTGCAGTAACATATAGGCCTACACCTGCACCAGCTACGAGTAGCGTGCACACAATCTTGCACGCGTATGCACAACATATATGTGATATCATATAGTAATACGTGTAGGCCTATGCCAGTGAAGCAGATGTGGGCCTATAATCGAAAGTGATCAATAATACAATGGAGATCTTCTTGTCTTTTTTTCTGTGTTCATTTACCGGTGTTAATGTCTAGCAATTCACTGATTTATCTGTTGATTAAAGCATGCCTGTGAATAATAGATATAGTTTGTTACTGCTAATTTGATAATTCATCTTATGTATTAATAATGCGATGTACATGCAGTCATTCATTGTCTTTGCTGAAAATAACTATGTACCTAATTTATTTCTTTCTCTAAACTTTCACTTACATTTTTCTTTCTCTCCCTCGCTCTCTCTCTATCCCTCTCACCGTCACATAAATATTTTCGGAAACACACACACACACACACACACACACACACACACACACACACACAAACACTTTCTCTGCACTAAAACGCTAGATTTGGTCTTGTCCAATTCATATCACGTCAGTTGTGTTGCTGTATCTCGACCGGCCATTGCTGATGGCTCAAACCAGGATTTTTTCCTCTCTTTTTCTCTCTGCTTCCCTTTCAATCCATCCTCCTGCTAAAATAGGGGTCAAACGGGGTCACATTCAAAGAAACCATTTGCCCGTGGCCTACCCTTGGAATAATGGAATTTCGGAGGTGACTATTTGTTCAGTCCCATGTACTTCACACCGTGTTGGGTTTCCTTCGTAAACACTCCCCCTTCAACCCCTTCGGTCGTAATGAGCGACGTATCGGTTTCTTCTGGCGACACAGGCGTAATTCAAGGATGTTTTGTCTGCAGTACTTTTAAAGGAACGCTGCGGTAAAGTTTGTGTCATGTCCACTTCTTCTTTCAATCTATATTCTAAAGTTTAATCGGTCATTTGTCATATCTTTTACCAAAGCACTTTCATTTGTTTTCCACAATAGCATAAATCTTTAAAGAAAATGTTTGTGAGAGACGACGAAATCACTTCCGAATTTAATCAAGATGGTGTGTAAAAAAGTTGACTCTGAAATAACAAATAACTTATGACTTTGAGGGATAAAAGATTGAGGGGTTGCCGTTCTGTTATTTGTTAAGTTAATTCCAATATAAATTAATCCATTGCTGCAATTAAATGGTAACACGCATGGTTGTTATTGTTACTTAAGATGCATTTTTATTTTTGTTTTCTTCGTTTATGATCGATGAAGACGGCCATGAATAAAATGTCTTTGCTTATGAAAAGCTGCGTTCTCGAAATTCCTTATCATTCTCGAATGAGTCGTGAAGTTTTTTATGTGCGCACGAATAGGTACTCACGTGGCTCGCCGCCATCACAAGTGTAAAGTAAAGTATAACCCACACCATGTGCAAGTCGACGTTAATAGACAGGGGAAAATGATATGAACAGTGTAGTAGTTATTTTCATCAAGTTGTGGATGTTTCAGTGTTTAATAATTTATTCCACTGAAAAGTGATATCAATGGCAAAGAACAAATAAACAAAGGTCGTATAGTAATAGAGAAGAAGGGATTATGTCACCATATTCTTTTTTTTCAATTAGTTTAGACCAAAAAATAATTATAAAGAAAATGTTGGGGCTTGACTCATTTCGCAAATATATACCACCTCTTCCGTACTTGCGGTTACTACTAGTATTAGGCCTACTTAAGGTTATTTATCTCAAAACCGCCATAATTAATACGACGGAAACAAATTAGGCCTATACTTTTTGATTTCATGCCAACAAATGACTTTTTTCTTGGGGGGGGGGCGAGGTTTGGAGTTCTTTCATTTTCTTTTCTTTTTTTTGCGAGGAATACCCATGCTACTATTGGACGTGTATATTATGATGACCCGTGTTATCTCTAAGTCTTTGCAAAATCTTGCCCTTCAATTTTGATTCAAGAAAAGAACACGAAGAGGAACAACTAAATGATATTCAAACTGATAATGATTATGTTGACGACGATGATAATGATAATGATAATGTTAACAATGATAACAATGATAATATCAATAATTCATCAATTCAGCGTCATCGTCTATATAAACAGTGTTGTTCCAGACCGCTGTGCCATTATTCAATTAAATTCAATTCAATTCAAAGTTTATTTCATTTTTCGACAAAACATGCATATGTTTCACTTCCTTTGATAACAGAGAATAATAATCTCAGTATTGCCATGTATCACAAATACAACTGGGTGTACATTAATGTTTGTGGCAACCTCCTAAAAAGGATGATTTACAGACCGAATGATTCTTGCAGCACGACAAATACACACCCACCCACACACTCACTCACAAACACACACACACAAAAAAACCCATGAACAAGCATAGTGCAGTTTGCACGACTACGCGCGGCTCTAGAACAACGGGAAACGTCGATCAATCGTTGATAGAAGATGAGTAGCGCGAAATGCAGACTTAGTTTATACCGTTCTCTCTGATCGAACTCAGATCGAACGACACACTCGGTGTAGTATGTCCGTCGTCGATACCGCGGCAGCGTGGAGGAATGTTTCTCGTTTTGTTTCTCGACCCCGTTCTCGACACACACACACATCTCACGTGATTGATCGTCTCCTGCCCCTTATGGTACGCTCCACCGCGCGCTCTTTTCCCATTTTCGCGAGATATCCACGATGTCCCTATACTCCTTTATCTACGATGTCAGCATCGAACCAATATTCTGCTGCACCGGTGATGTTGCAGGAGAGTCATGTCAGTCTTCATTCAAGGCTTTTAGAGTTAATGTTTTCTTTGGCAGAGCTCGGCACCCTGTCTTTGTTTAAGCTGAAAAAAAACCCAAAACAAAACAGGGAGATCTCGGGTATCAAACAAATCACAACATCAACAATATCAATTAAACAAAGTAAAGGGACTTATATCCGATCAAATCAATGTCTAGAATGCGCTGGTGAAGCTGTTTTCTGTTAACTTTATCGGTCTATTGAGAACAAATGATAAATTTGGTAGTTTAAGATCGCATCTCATCAATAAAAAAATAAGCTCATTAATGGAAAGTATTGTCTGACTGGAAAACGCTAATTGCTCCCGAATTTCATTCATTTATTCATTATAATTATTTTCTTATTTCTAGAAGACGTCTTTTATGATTGACGAATGCAAACACAGCGAAACTTGTAGAGACCCAGATCAGACCAGCACCTAAAATGAAACTATGAAATTCGTAAAAGAGAAAAACAACATGAGGAATGGAATTTTTAGAGCAAAATTCCTGTAGGCTGCGCAGAGAAAATAGAGAATACTAACAACGTCAATCCTCACGCAGTGATTTCTGAAAGGTACCGGTCGCATGCCAATCAGATATCACCGCATAGAATAGATAATATAGATAGATAGATAGTGATAGAGAGGGAGAGAGAAAGCGAGTTGTCCCATTTTTGGAATCGGAATGACACAAATGCGCCAGAGCGCGATATAAATCTAACAGTCCGTAAAAAGAAGTGCGCGTGCGCGCTCGGATCTCCCCTGTGATTCGCGTATTTATAAAGGGGCAATGTGCAGATAAGCATCGGCTCCCCGTAGTTGTCATTTCCAATACGTTGTCCTTCCCCTACGGAGGTCAAGGGTCAAAGTGTCAAGCTAGTCGGCAGCGGAAATCGATCTCTCGCCGAAGACCAATATTCCTGCCTCCCCAAAGGTGCCGAGTCCTTCGGGGGGACTGAAAGTGGGAGCAAGGTTAGTAAACTCTGAATAGATGTCAATCGAGGGTCAATCATTTTCCCAGCATCGCTATTATTTCGACGCATTTAGGTCCCAGAAGATAAGCTTACAGTACAATGAAATATACTCGTGTATATAAGAAAAAGCAACTATGGGGCGGAATTGCGATTTAATGTCCTGAAAAGAAAATGTAACCATTTACAATTATTGCTAAATGGTCACAACGATCCTTTTTTTCTTGATAGTCCAATATTTGTTTTGTTTTGTTTTGCTTTCCAGAAAAATCATTTCAAGAAGGAACTATAGCAAAAGTTTGCGTGTGAACAAGACTAGTGTAAGACTTTTGAGGCGGTAACAATACGACTTCATCCAATCTTTATTATGTAATTGCGATCGAGATCACCGTTTCGAAAATTATGCGAAACTGTCAAGTTCCCAAAAAAAATTGTCTTTTGTGTCTGATTTTCAAGTCATTTTCATTGTTCTTTGCGCCCTATTCTTACTTCTTTTATTAATCAAAGTAGTTATTTTGAACATAGTATGGATATTTCCTTTGAAAAACTAAAGCTTCCGCTCTCATCACTGACCTTTCGACAGATGAAATCGAAGCAGCTGTGGGATGACGTCACAATTGAGACTGACCCCCTTTCGGCTTCTGGGAATTTCAGCCGTCCATCCTGTCCATCAAGGTCCGCTGGTCTTCTGTCCATATATCCTTTCTACTGGTCTGCTCAAGGAGTAAGGAACCAAAAAGGGTTATTAAGACACCTAAGGTATTTATTCATTTTCGTATTTATGAAAAGTACACATTCCCTTAACTTGTTACTTAGGTAACTTAATTGAGGGTAACATTATTCCCCTGCTTTCGGAAAGAGGTACGCCAAATGCTCTTTAATCATGCTGGAACAGTTAAAACGTATTGAAGTTCCTTTATGTTTTCTTTATATCGCTGTCCATGCATGATGTCACAAAATACTGTAGTCTTCTCATCCAGCGGTGGCGGTACCAAAACTTTTAAAACACATAATATACTTGGCAATGGATTATCCGAATTTCTTCAAATTTCGTTGATGTGATCTACTAATATTTACTCCAATCCCTCACCTCATACATTTTTCTTTTTCATTCTCCTTTACAAAAATTCCTTTTAAAGTGCAACTCAGCACCACGTTCAAGTTGACTGTGTTGCATGAGTAAAGAGAAAAGATCAGTCGAATAAAATTGGTTTGAAGCTTCACTAAAATAGGACGTTATGCATGAAATCTAAGAAATGATGTGGCCTTCTTAATGCAGAGCAACCTCTTCATTGTTGATTCTTCCTTTCATTATTATGGGGCCTTCCCACGAGACCGACACTCACGAGTTATTCAGCCCACGGGTTCGACATTGAAAAAAAAAGGTCCATGAGTCATACAGCCCACGAGTTATTCAGCCCACGAGTTCGGCATTGGAAAAAAAAAGGACCATGAGTCATACAGCCCACCAGTCATACAGTCCATGAGTTCGACACTAGGCAAATAAGGCCCATGAGTACGTTCGACACTATAGGCAAAAACAGCCCACGAGATCGACATTCACGGAGCTGAATGTGTTGGTATCTTGGGCCTTGCGTCGGGCCTAAGACTCACGAGACCGACACAATAGCTGCGTGATAAAATGTCGGTCTCGCGGGCCGTTTTTGCCCAGAGTCGAACTCATGGGCCTAGTTTGATTAGTGTCGAACTCGTGGACCTTCTTTGTCTATAGTGTCGGACTCATGGGCATTATTTGCCTAGTGTCGAACTCACGGGCTCTATGACTCGTGGGCTGTATGACTTATGGACGTTTCTTTCATGTCGAACTCGTGGACCGTATGACTCGTGAGTGTCGGTCTCGTAGGATGACGACCCCACCTCTTTTGGCGCGTGGATACGTAAATTCCGCTGGGCTTTGCCACGTACCGGTCCATGGGAGGAGAAAATGGATTCGTATCGATCACAGGAAAGTTTCAAATGCCCTTTTAGTTTTGAAGCATCTTATTGCCGTATTATGTTGTTCAATAATGTCGTAAAATTTATACCATAAATGTGGTTATGCATTCAACTGGCACGTGCTACCACCCGAACCACGAAGCCATGCAGTCTGGTTTCACAGGTGTTTCCATCATATGACCGTCTTCTGTCGTAATCATAATTTCATGGGTAATTTCATTTTCGCTTCTTTGTGTGCTGAGTTTGGACAGACAAAACAACACTTTCAAATACAACGGGAGAGTGAGAGAGAGAGAGAGAGAGAGAGAGAGAGAGAGAGAGAAGTATATGTATGACATCAGTAACGTCACAGCCTATCATGTAAATGCATTATATCAAAGAGTCTCGAAGGAAAATTGGAATGATTAATATTCTACAAGAAATGACTTGATGAATATCCCTCATGCATCTTCGTCAGACAAAAAAAAAAAGAACAACAACAAAAAAGGAAACGAGAAAGCTATTTCTAAAGTCGTGATTATGAACACGAACGATGATTATCAATATGACGTTCTCTATAACTATTCCCGACTGCACTGGAATGCACCAAGATTTTGTAAAAGAGGAAGAAGAAGGAGAAGAAGAAGAAGTGTATGTGTGGATCATTCATGAGCTGACAAATGGTTTTAGCGGGTTTCAAGGCCTAGAGGTTACATAATCTAATGTTTCCGCTCGGTTCGTCTGTAGAGACATCTGTCCAAACGGGTTAATAGCGTCATTCGGGCAATTAGTGGCTAATGAACTGCCAATTACGACTGGAGCTAGCCTATTAAATCGATGCATTTCCATTCCAATCGTAACGTGTGGTATTCCCGACATAAAAAGTAAACAAATCACTGATCAGACACTGAAATGTGTTATTCCAGTGAGAGGCGTGATTTTTACACCTTTTCGTTCACACGGGTTCTTGACACACGAAGGTAAACGGTACTTGAAGTTCTTGTGTTTTATCTATTCAGCGATTTGTGTGTGTGTGCGTGTGTGTGTGTGTGTGTCTCTCTCTCTCTCTCTCTCTCTCCCTCTCTCTCTCTCTCTCTCTGTGTGTTCGTATGTGTGTATGCTTGTTTGAGTGTTCTTCCTGTTCTTTCGTCCCTCTCACTCTTTACGCACTTTTTCTTTCTCTTCCAACATCATTACAGCCTCAGGGATGACGATATAAATAAAAAAAAAAAACAACAGGCCTTGCATGAGTAAGAAGGTTACAGGTGATCACGTGGTGATGTAATTGATTTTGATTACTTTAATGGACTAAATGAAATGTGAACAATGGAAATTCACAATAGTAGCACTATAATAAAAATTGTTACTGACATTATCAGAATCATAATGATCATAAAGATAAATGATGGTGATTCAAGATTCAAGATTCAACTTTATTTTTTACTTCCATCAAATAAACAAAGAAATTATATACATTGCATATGTACAGGATATTGACGACAATGACGGCAAAACAATTGATTTTTATTTCATCTCTAAAGACTGAACATCTTCTCTACAGAAATCAGGTTAGACCGTTTTATTGGAAGAGGAGTGCTATCAGTGGTTCCCTGCCTTCAGCTTGGACACATACACACACACACACACCCACACGCACACACACACACAACTAGAAATACTTAATACGATACTTTTTTTTTAGTCGTTCTCATGATCATCATCCTGAATACATTTGCAAACGCTTACATCACGTGTAGAATGAATGATTAATGATGCATTGTCATATAAACCCACCAAAAAACAGACACAAGCAAAAACAAAAAAGCGCTAACAACAAGGCGCTTATGGCAGTTCTCTCCCTATGGCGCGTAGTCGCCACAGAGAGAGAAGCGCACGTAACCATGGAAACGGGATATTTGTTTCACACCTCTCAATGATAAATCATCGTTCAGGTTGTGGGTGAGAGCGATTCCCATTTTGGACGACCACGTAAAGATAATTGCGAATGCATCAACCTAGTTTTACATCTCCTTACTGCTGGTTTTGGTTGGTATTGTTTTGGTTTCTTTTTTTCTTTCATTTTCCTCCACTTCTTTTTCTTCTTTTAAAAATCCGTCCTCGACCACCGTTGGTCCTTGCAGAGCGAGCGATGGTTACTGGTTGGATGATTGATGAGACTCTGGGCGTCACGCTCCATCACTTGACCAATCAGAGGCCATCTTGACTTTCGTTTTGGGGGCAGCTGGAACAGCGAGATGTTCTCTTGCGAGAGATTAATACGTCATTAAGTAGTCTTACGCGCGATTCTCGAGACGGCGATTAGAGCAAGGTGTATGCCCTGAATGACAATTATCTAAGCAATCGTTGAAGAGTCGTTGAGGAGAGCCCGTTTGAATATCCACGTTTGTGTGTGTGCATGTATGTATTATGTGTCTGTATGTGTGTGAATGATTGTGTCTCTTTGATTGTCTTTGTGTGTTCATTGAGCTGAAGTAGCTTCATGATGTGTTAGCGCGTGCCTGTGAGTGCATAAGTGTAATTTTTTGGAAGCAAAGTATAAACATTTACATGCAAATGTGCATGTTAAGTTTATACATTTCAGCTAAAAAAAAAAAAAGCGTCAGAGTTTTAAAGAAGAAATGTGTGGGCCTACTTCTATGTTAGCAACAATGTTCAATCAAAACCAGTTTGCAGTTATGCTGGTACCCGTGCAAAGGATCCAGCTTTAGGAAAACTGCATGGTCGTAATTACTATATTAAGGTGACACGCGACCTTAAGGAGACAATTTGTGTCTCCTTAACGTTTCCTGTAAATCATCAAATTATATTCTATTCAGTCGCATGGGATACTGCTGACATTGCTGAGTACACTTTTTCCACACATTATCTCCCTAAAGTTGGATCCAGATTTATATACGTGTAATTTTATACATATATGCCTGAGTGTATGGCGATATAAAGGATATTGGATTGTCCTGTATACCAGCACAGACTGACAGGTAATCGCACGGCAAGGCCATAGAAGGTCCAACATACCGCCGAAGCTGCAGTAAATATAACGTCGATGCCCCCATCTGCGTACTTGACTTTTATCGCCACCAACAAACTTGTGAGTTGGCGGCACGGGGTGGCGTACAAATATGGAAATAATCCGAGTGACGGGGCGACCACAAATATTTGGCTGTTTCATTCAATTTATATCGGAGATGACCGGGTCATCTCTAGAATCGCATAGCAACGCGACGTCCATTCAGTGATGCCGAATTTGAGTGGTGAATTGATAACATCTAGTGACAGAAATGTTCCAGTGGACATATTATTCTGTCCCGCCTCCCGTTTCGGTTTTGTGTCGCTTGTCCAGGGAATTTGGCCGAGGAAAAAGTGTCAGAACGAAAGGTGAAGAAAGGAGAGAAAAGTTGAGAGAAAGATGGAGAGATCGACTTACAGAGGAAGAGGGGGAAACAGAGCAGAGGAAGGAAGAATAAAGGAGGCACGGAAGGATATATAGACATTGGTGATTCAAATCAAGAGAGATAGACAGATGGTATCTTTAATGCGAGAAGACAAACATGGAATTAGTGTTGGACTCGATTTCAGATTGCTGATGCACAATACGCGATGCAGATCAAACAAAAGGAACAGACATGCACATTTACATTTGTATATAATATACTTCAAACTTGCTAAAATGAGAAAGGTTTTCATTTTGGTTTATTATCAGCAGTGTCAATAGACGTCATAAAATATCTAAATAGCAATCATAAGAAACTTTGCGTTAATTACGCAAAACAGAGGTTATGCTGAAATATTACAGAAAAATAAATGAAAAAAAAAATGTATAAAACGCGGAGTCAATGTTTTCATGTCTATTTTACCAATGTAATGTGATTGTAGAGCAATTTGTTTGAATCACCAACCCAATGGAAAGGCATTTAGAATTTCAATTTATTTGCATAATATTGTTATGTCTATGATAATTATTACTATATTTTTCTCGCAGTAGTTAAAATTGTAGTAATGGAAGGAGGAACAGCAGCAACTTAACATTATCATTAGTTTCCGCAGTACGAGCAGTAACTGAAGTCAACGCACGACGACAGATGGATAAAGTCTAAAATAAAGTAATGAAAACATCCAAACGTTGCTGAAGATATGAACGTGAGGATAAATCGAATGGAAATGGTATTTTGCCAATGTAAAGATATTTGTTTGATAGAAGGTAGCATCCTTTGTAAATTCATGGTTTGTTCGCTTAAATGACTTAACAGAAATGTTGTTGAATTTTAATAACCCACATACGTGGAAATCTGAATCGCAGAGCATTTTTATTCGTTCGTGACTCAAATGGTACAGGCAATGATAACAGACCGTTTATAGAACAAAGGCTTGTAAAGTTTGATTGTGTTGTCATCCTTTTTTTCCCCACGAACATTACCCTTGTCCCAATTCAAAATCATCGCACTGTTATATTTCGGGACGTGTGCGTTCAGGGACAACATAAGACAAGTAAAACGAAACTGGAGGGGGATAGGAAGGGCCTCTAGCTTATTGGAAAACGAATGCCCAGACCACGGGCATTTGGCACTGGCATAGACATTGGCTTAGGATGGCAAAATAGTTCTCTTTTGTGTCAAATTTGGAGCAAGGACAAACCCTTTTCTTCTTTCTTTTTTTTTTCTAGAAAAGTACACAATGGATGCTAAGAAGTGGGTCCAACAAAAGTATGCTTTGGACCACGTCCTATTTCAAATTTATCTGCCCCGCAAGAAAAAAAAAGTGGGGAGGGGCTTTTATATCACTTTCTCTCTATACCTCCAACTCCCGACCCCACCCACTGACTCTCGCTCTCTGGCATGCTTTTCACTCCTCAATTTAAGATTGTAATCGTAAAGGGGGAACCGTTTTGGGAGGAGGGGAATACGAGGACAAGAAGGAGGAGGAGGAGGAGAATGGTGATCTGGCATCAATGGAAAGAGGAACCGCTAGAAGGGTGAATAAATTGAGAAGTGTGAGAACTCTCGCGTGTTTGAATGACATTGACAGGACTTTCCTTTGATGTTGTAAGCCTGCTGTTAGCAAATTTCCAGCCAATTAAAGGTAGTGTCCCAGCTTAAGACTACATTCATATCAACAGACGGGCACATGTTAGTTTTCTGTTGTGACGGTTGTAACAGAAAATATCAATAAATTTAAGCTTCAGTAAATGCCCGCTTTTTTTCTCTCTATCTCTATCACTGTTTCTGTTCTTGGGTATGCTGGAAATTAAATTCCGAAAGCTTCCGGACGCTACAGGGATATACATCGGGGTCTAGAGGTAGGCCTACATTCGTTTTCTAAAAGGGACAGTGTCATGCAGAGGAGGGCATGGAAAAATAAAGGCATTCCCACGACAAAGGATTCACTTGCACTAGCATTTGATTTGAATTGATTTGATTTGAGTTGTTTTGATTTGGTTTGATTTGACTTGACTTGTTTTGATTTGATTTGATTTGATTTGATTCAATTCGATTTGCTATAACATTCCATGGGATATAAAGAAGTGATACCTCTTTTGTGTTTATGTTTGTTTTTTGTCATCTTAATTCTTCCCATATTCACGATGGTTGCATAGAGGATGAGTTCATCCAGAACTTACCATATTTTTCCTTCGATGTCACTAATGTTACGACTGATTTAACTCATTGCAGTCTTTTCTCGATCATAAACGGCGCGGTTTAAGTTTCGTTGTTGCTTTTTAAAGTGAAATGCCGAATGTGGTATGTTGTCTGCTTCTGTTGTAGTTTTTGAATGTTTCCGAGTTTTGATGTTTTTAGGCGTTTTTCCATACTTAAGGCTGTGAAGAATTGGGCCTTCGAACTCATTTCAAACGGAATTTGTGATTTGTCGATTCGTGCTTTTTTTTTTCTTTTCAGATCATAGTTGAGAATTACTCTTCCATCCATTGAATGTATTTCAGCAAGTTGGTAGTGATGTGTCAAATACGAAACCAAACAATAAAAACAGCCATGTCACTGAAAATGTAAAACGATGTTGAATTTTCCTATTGCTTTGTCAACACAATTCGGCAGGTTGCAAAAAACATCTTTGATTATATTGAGCTCCAGCATTCGATCAGTCGACAGTACATAGGGTGATCGATGTTTAAACTTCCTTTAAAGGGACGAGTATGAGTGCTTCCCTGGCTATCCTAACTGCTCCTGACTTCGCTTCAGAAACTAAAGCTGCCATGCATCTCGTTTAGACTTTATTGAATCAAGCCTTTTTCCCTCTTTGAGGAGGGAAAACCTAATGGATTCGTTGCCATGGATACGCGCATTCGGGAGGATGACGTGGTGCTATTATGCGCTCGCTGAGACGGTGTCGTCAGAACCTGGGGCGTACACCTTTGTTCGCTCGTATTGTTATGTGTACCCCACAAGTTGTTTGGTACACCTCAAGCCTGATGGAATAGAATGAAGGCATCATGTTGATCGATAATAATTGTGTTTTGTTGTTCTCTGTTCCTCCACGAATGAGTACAAATCCTACACAAACACAAACATAAACACACACATACAAGCGCGCGCACACACACTCACGCACACAGACATACACACATACAAACTCATGGGCACACAAACGATCAAGGAAACATACACACAGACAGGACAAAACAGCAAAAAACATTAGGAAGGGGCAGTTAGAGAGGGAGAGAGAGAAAGAGAGAAGGAAGGACAAAATGTAGTGGAAGCAGGTCTCCACAGCACTTAAAAAGCGATTGCCAGACACTAACCTACTCTCATGGAAACAGTTTTTACGACAGAGATTTATAGAAATAAGCTGATTGAAAACAGTACACACTTCAAGCAGCATTCATACCTTACGAACGGAATAAAACCTTCTTTAAGTTTTGTTTTTATGAATGACACACGTGATATCAAAGTTTCCAGACTGAAATGTATGAAGTTTTCTGAAATAGCAGGAATGCATTATACCCTTTATTCCTCTCGAAGGAATAAGAGAGTGTTTAGTGCCCAACCCTTGGCAGATCCATGGAAGAGATTTAGGTAACGAATCTTCTTTGGAAATATGAACACATACAATGTATTCTTTCTTTCTAAAGCCGTGAGGAGATCTGTAATAGTACCGTAATAGAAACTGAAAACTAGATTTAACACGAAGACGGTGAATCACAATGCTGATCAGAAAAACACCGGAAAATGGACGTTTACTAAAAGCAGACACGCTGGAAAACAATTCAAGCATGTGACTATCGCAGCAAGATGAGAAACTCATAGAAGCTGAGGGTCATTACCCTCAGGAGGGCGTGGTGGGGGTACTGACTTCACCCTCTCCTCCGATGTTAAACTCTAAATCTGCATCTTCTCTTTTCATCAGAACAGAGAAACGCAATTAATGAGAAGGCCTCATTGAATCAAATCTCCGATTTTTAATTTTATGAATTCCGTTTCAAAGGAATGCACGGCGGGTGCGGACATATTTGAAGCAAAGTCAGAATTTGTCAATGAATGAAGGACGAGTGCATTTATACTAATGAAAATGCGTTTACATTTGATTTGCAATGCTGGCGTGCATACTAAATATGTGTCTGATAGGATGAGGTAACAGGGAGGGAGAGAGATAGACAGAGAATATATGGATCACGTGACAAAACGTTCCGTTTGAACTTCAATAACCCACGGTCGATATCTATCTTAAAGAAGATAGAATATTTAGGCCGTATAAAGCTGTACATGTCATAATGAGTGAAAATGCGCGCGAAAAGTATGAATCTGCATTGTATGTTGATATGGACAGGAAAGGTCACATGAAGGTCTATAAATCTATATCTGTAAATATCCTATCTTTCTGTTTCGAAGATGAAGTTCAAAATTATCACTAAAACACCAACAAAAGTCACCGAACTATAGGATACGGGGATATTGTGATCATAGTATTATGTTGAAATATCGATGACTCAAACGGAGCTTAACGAATTTTGTGCCTTAGTCTTATTTGTCTCATTAGTCATTGATATAAGCGTCCGTTTTCGATTGCCTTTCCTAAATCAGGGGCCAGGCATCTGACATAAAATGAGGAAATGCCACAAATAAGTAATTTTAATAATATACATGTCATACACAGAGTTACCGTTTGCCGTATATTTGATATTTCCTGTGCAAAGGTTCAGTTCATATACTCACTATAAGGAAGTGAATGGAAGAGTTTGCTGTAACTTTGAAGACAAAATTAATGCAGGAGATAGTAACGATGCGTCTAAATCTCTCAACCGGTGTCTGGGCAGTTTAAAAGTGGATTGTGTGGCCTGACCACCACTCTCTCACTTGTTTAAACTTCCTCGCTTCTGTGGAATCTAAATGAGCTAAATAATGATAATGATAATGATACCCCTTCCAAAAAATAGTGTTAAAAAAAACAACAATACGCACACAACCAACCAACCAACAAACAAATAAAGCAACGAAACATCCCCCCCCCCAAAAAAAAAAACCCACTGTATTCGCCAATGGTATAGCACTATAGTGATGTGTTTGGCAATGTTTGATGTTTGTCAGAGTGAGGTAAAACGGGGGGGAGAAGAAGAAGAAGAAGAAGAAGAAGAAGAAGAAGAAGAAGAAGAAGAAGAAGAAGAAAAAGAAGAAAGCAAGACATTCCTTAATTTGGATTTCCATCAGAATAGAATTGGTACCCATTATTGGATGTTCAAATTTATCTATCCCAATGCAGGCATGCTGCCTGCATGCGAGTCAACCGGCCCAGTGGCGGAACGTGGACGGTACAGAAGTCTTGCGCGGAGGGGCAGCAGCCCCATTCTGGGCTCTCACCCCATCGCCTCTCTTGCATGCAAATATAACTTGCGATGAGTCATTCGATGGAGAGATTGCTGGCAGGAGAGGGACCATTAGAGGGGGGGGTGGGGATGGGGAGGGGGTGAGGGGGTCAATTTACTTGGAGGATGATTGAGAGAGGTGGATGGAGAAAAGTGAAATTGAACCCGAACTGACTGTGAGTGTGCTAGCAAGAATGTGTATGCCCTACAGAAGAGAGAGGGAGAGAGAGGACGAGAGTAAGAGAATATGTATTTAGATAGATAGAGAGAAAGATAAAATTGTATGTGTATACATTCAGTTAGATTGATAGATAAAATGGAAAGAAAGATAGATAGATAGATATCTAGAGAGATAGAGCGAGATAGAGAGGAGTAACTTTATCTGCTTGTGTGTTTGTGTGTGTCTGTGTGTATCTTTTCGTCTTTTAGTATAGAATCTCAAGGAAAAGAACTTGGGAATGATTAAAAAAAAAATCTGAGGATGCAGAGAAATGAAAGGAAAAAAAAAACTCCTGCTCGAAAGGGGAGCAATTAGAGTGTGCAAGCAAATTAAAAGAATTGGGAATAGAATCTGATATACTGCGCAACGTCTTTTCGTCGTTTTCACTGGAAAAGGAGTCCCGACAGAATCCTCCTACCCCATCCCAGCAAAGGGGGGGGGGGTCGCGATGATTATGAACATCATCAGAATAAAAATAATGAAAAGAAAAAAGAAAGAAAGAGGATGATGACTAAAGTTTATGTGGCATCACCAAAATTATTTCATATCTTCTGAAGCTGTGAAGTTCGTCCAATGGTATTAAAAGTTGATCCACTTAACACAAAAACCTCAAACACCTCTAGAACTGACTGGATCAACAAATTATGTATTATTGCTATCTAACGCGTAACCATTTGAGCAATAGGTAAGTCGGGCTATAAATCCTCGATAAAAGTGAAAGCTTCTCATTGATTTAACCAGATGAGCCTTTAATCTTTTGCCAACACAATGGATACACATCACAGTCTCGTTACAACGCATACACTCGCACTCCAACAAATTCATGGGTGCTGTCCGTTATTCCGAAGGTTTGCTATTCCGAAGGTTCGTTATTCCGAAACACGCAAATTTCCTATACCTAGAGGTTCGTTAATCCGAAAATGAAAAAGGGTTCGTTAATCCGAAAATTTGTGGCGTTATTCCGAAGGTTCGTCACTCCGAAGATTGGTTAATCCGAAAATAAAATTCGGAACAATGAACCTTCGGAATAAAGAATCTTAGGAATAAAGAGCCTTCGGAATAACGAACCTTCGGAATAACGAGCTGTAACCCAAATTCATGCTATTACGCGCAACGATAATTCTTTTTTTTTAATGGTGAAATTACAGTCCCCCTTCACTTATTGCTCAGTTGGTGTTGGCAATATGATTATACGTCCAATCAAAATCCATGTGGAAATAAAATGAAATGAAATTAGTTATGATAATCTTTTTTTTTATGTCATGAAATATAAATGTCATACAACCATCAAGAGCGCTATGCACCAACCATCTTGTATGTTTATTTCGACAGAATGATTGCTACCACTTTTTTCAAAACATATCTTTACTTTTTTTGTTAACAGTGGTTTTGAGAAAGACAAGGGTGCTTGAAAAAATCTTTTACGTGGGTCCTCTTTTTAAATAACGCATTATTTTGAACAATATTAGTTTCATTATGCACATCTATTGTTGTAATACATTATACGTTTTGTGTTTTCTTTGAATCTATATCGAGAACAAGAATGTGTTATAGGAAATAAAATTTCATATGAATTAAATTGATAACACATTCTCTTTTTCACTTTTCTTCAATAAATTTGTTTTTGTCAACCATGCCTTTATTTACACACAAAGTATCTGAGAGGCAACAACTGGTTTAATGCGTTGAAGTCATCATACTTCAACGCCCACGTTCTATTTTCCATGTGTATTTTTTTTCTATGTAAACTTCTGAATTTCAACAAATCAAGACGCTTTCAAAAGATTACCGGTATACGGCGCAGAGAACAAAATTAAATATCTCGGAAAAATGATAAAGGGGCTTGATTATTGTTTTATCTTATAGCTGTATATTATGTGAAAACAAAGTGAAACCGAACAAGGAGCCACGTCTAGACAGTTACACAAGAAGGCGAGAGAGGACTAGAATAGTCGGCAATTTTTTCGTTGAGGACTGAAGTATTTGTGTGGCGAGAGGGATAATCATACTTCTCTTCAAGCGACGGAGAATATGTATGGATACCGCAAAGCTACGTGCAGTGTTAGTATAGTCAGAGACGTAATAGGTCCCCGGTTAACCGTCGTGGAGTTCATGAACTCGTACTCCCAACAAGGAGAGGCACGGCTGGTCGCTTTTGTTACGCGGGAATAGACACATCCTCAGCCATGAGGGAACTGGTGGATACGTTGTGTGAGATGCAAATCGCAACTGTTCACATTCACCAACGGCAGTTTCTCTATAGATTCATATAATAAGATTATGTAGGACCTATTTTATATAGTAACCGTGATGAGAATTCACATCAAAACACTGTTTAATATCATATTTTAATAGTCGCTTAATTTTTCTCTAAAAGCTAATTTCTTCCTTATGTGTTGTTTGAAGGTTTGCATGGTGAAGTTAATCAGGAAGAAAGATTTGCGGTGACACCATGTGTATGTAGTCCTTAACCGGATCGTAGTTTGGAAGAAGAGCTTAGAAAGATGAGAAACGAAGAGGGAAGCGACATATGGGGGTTGTGAGGAGGGCAAAAAGTGAAGAGTGGGAGACAGTAATGGGCTGGAAGTTGAAGTTGCATTAGTGGAGACAGTAGAGAAAGGAACACAGAGAGTGGTAAGGAAGAATAGTGTGAGAATCAAGTAAGATGTTCGGACATCGTTAGAAGGGGAAAGATGAAATAGAAGGGAAGAGGAAGAGGAAGGAGTTGAATGTTGGAGAATCATGGAGATAGGGGAGAGCAGTGAAGATTCATGAAACCAAGAGGAGAACGAAGTCGGCGAACAGTGTGGCTATGGAATGCGAATGAATGGAGAAAGGACGATTAACAGAAATAAGGAGGGGTAAGTAGAGGAGAGGTGAGAATATGTGGAGAGAACGGAGAGAGAGAGAGAGAGGGGGGGGGCAATGAAAGGAAGAAGAAAAGAACAAATTGAAATTCGAGACGTAAATTAGAGGGAGCTAGTGTAGATCCTAGAATTAAATGCTGCTGCGGAAAAGAAAAATAAAAGGAGAGGAAATTGATGACAGTTAAATCCTGAAAAGGTTCCTGTGGGAGAAATGCAAAAATGAGAAATTGAAATAAGGTTAAAGTGTAGACCTGCGGAGAGAAGACAAGAGAAATAACCTGTAAGGAAATGTGTAAATTAAAACTAGTGGTCCTGAAAAGGACCGTTGGGTTGTATGGAAGGAAGAAATAAAAAGAAAAGAAGAAAGAAGAGAACAGAATAGAAAGAAAAGAAAAGATAAGTAGTGTAGAAACAGACAAAAGTGTAAGAGAGAGAGAGAGAGGAAAGAGGAACACTGAGTAAAGGTACACAGCTAGTGAAAGTAGAGCAAGAAGTCTAGTTATAAGAATAACTAGGAGAACCGAGGAACTTGGTTCCTCGGTTCTCCTAGTTATTCTTATAACTAGACTTCTTGCTCTACTTTCACTAGCTGTGTACCTTTACTCAGTGTTCCTCTTTCCTCTCTCTCTCTCTCTTACACTTTTGTCTGTTTCTACACTACTTATCTTTTCTTTTCTTTCTATTCTGTTCTCTTCTTTCTTCTTTTCTTTTTATTTCTTCCTTCCATACAACCCAACGGTCCTTTTCAGGACCACTAGTTTTAATTTACACATTTCCTTACAGGTTATTTCTCTTGTCTTCTCTCCGCAGGTCTACACTTTAACCTTATTTCAATTTCTCATTTTTGCATTTCTCCCACAGGAACCTTTTCAGGATTTAACTGTCATCAATTTCCTCTCCTTTTATTTTTCTTTTCCGCAGCAGCATTTAATTCTAGGATCTACACTAGCTCCCTCTAATTTACGTCTCGAATTTCAATTTGTTCTTTTCTTCTTCCTTTCATTGCCCCCCCCCCCTCTCTCTCTCTCTCTCTCTCCGTTGTCTCCACATATTCTCACCTCTCCTCTACTTACCCCTCCTTATTTCTGTTAATCGTCCTTTCTCCATTCATTCGCATTCCATAGCCACACTGTTCGCCGACTTCGTTCTCCTCTTGGTTTCATGAATCTTCACTGCTCTCCCCTATCTCCATGATTCTCCAACATTCAACTCCTTCCTCTTCCTCTTCCCTTCTATTTCATCTTTCCCCTTCTAACGATGTCCGAACATCTTACTTGATTCTCACACTATTCTTCCTTACCACTCTCTGTGTTCCTTTCTCTACTGTCTCCACTAATGCAACTTCAACTTCCAGCCCATTACTGTCTCCCACTCTTCACTTTTTGCCCTCCTCACAACCCCCATATGTCGCTTCCCTCTTCGTTTCTCCTCTTTCTAAGCTCTTCTTCCAAACTACGATCCGGTTAAGGACTACATACACATGGTGTCACCGCAAATCTTTCTTCCTAATTTCTTCCTTTACTATGGGATGTATGATAAATTGATTAATTCATTCATTCATTTTTTTTCAATCTCCAACAAAACATGTAAAGACTTTTTTTTTTGTTCAGAAGATATAAGTGCATATATTTATCGACATCACAAAATATGATAAATGAAATTCATGGATATACCAAAAACATTCTGAAATAATGAAAATGCTGGAGGTGGGCAGTAATGTTTAAACTATACTATAATATATATCTGTTGAGATGATGTAATAAGGAATATCGATACATCATAAATATATATTTTCATTATAATAATTATGTCATTGCTTATTTACACAGACTTCATCAAGGATCAAAGTGTTTCAAATCACATTACAATCGCACGCTCTTTATACTTTACAGCTGTTGTTTGCTCAACTTGGCCTCTTCCCCTTCTTCCCCCCCCCCCCCCCTCCCCCTTCAATATCGTTACGCCGCCCCTTCTATTGCGAGGTTGATGCGGTGAGACACCATGTCTTCTTACGGGCTGGCCAAGCGGACGGGTCGTAGACTTCGGTCTGAACATGCGGCTGATTTAATTCAATAATTATTACCATTTCCGATTGTTGAGGCGTTCCAGTCGTGCACGGAAAAGAGGAGATGCCAATCAGGCAATAAACCAATCTTTGTTGAGAAGAGAAGCTGCAGTAAAAACAACACTAACGCAGGGGGCAGTCGTGTAATTGAGAACGATTTCATCATAATATCGCCGCATGTGACACGCCTGACCGACTTTTCCGTATGTAAGTCCCCACCTTGACAATAGTGCGTGCGCGTGCGACTGGGTTGCATTATCGCGCGGTTGTTTAATTGCGTATGATTCATCCATGTTTTCTCCCCTCCTCCGCGCGTATCGTACGGAACGGACAATTTCCCTCACGGATGAATTTGCCTGGCGAACATGTCCGTTTGCTTTAATCAGACTAATTAACTATCGATCGATGAAGATCGATAACGGCGAGTCGTATGACACGGGCATTGCACGCGCAAATCTTCTGCTGCGGAATAATTCGTTTGTTATCGTATTGTAGTCACCAGTGTTTTTGCAAGGGCGACATGGATGAAATGATGCATCTGTCCTTCTTCACTGCTTTGAATAATCATTTTCTCTCAAATTCGGCGCGATTTGTTTTATCTCTCGAGATCTTCTCCGAACATAAGTAATGACAAAATAACAGACGTGGATGAATCACGAAGAGTCTTGTCAATCTCAATTATTGTACAGACTAGTGCTGGATTTGTTCAGGCTGCTGTCTTTCTTTTACTTTCCTTGTTTTTCTTTTTTCTCCTTCCTTGGAACATGATGTGAAGATAGTGATCAGAGTTTTCATGTGAAGGCCAGTTGATTTATCTTGTCAATTTGCTGTTATTGTCTTTTTTCAAGAATCAATCTCACTTCCTTTCACTTCCTTTCATTTCAGACAGCATGCATCAACCAAAAGTATGGTGTTAGTAACCGTCTTCAATGTGTAAGCCTTTCTTTCATGAAAGAGCTACATTGTAGATAGAAAATTAAAAGAATGAGAGGGGGGGGGAATATGGCTATTGTGAGCAAGAGTGATCATTAGCTCAGTTGAAGGCACAGATTAACAATGTTTCCACTTTTATTGTTTAAAAAATATAAAACGATGGTCTTACATGCTGCCAGTGTCTCTGCTGGTATTGTGTGGAAGACTGTAAAAAATACCTATATTTTAAAATTTGAACTCTAAATGCTTTACACGCACACAAAAGGTGAACATTTGCAAATGACCAGTTAAAGGTCCTGTTTGCCATTGGGAACAGTGATTTAAAAAATGTTCAAGATATCATATTTGATGCATATGTGTAGGTCTGTTGTATCACAAAACACCCTACCATATAAAATTTTCGCAATAAAGCCTAAAATATAAGGATATGATACAATCAGTGTCTTTCTCATTAAACCATAACTGTAGACGGTTTAGTCTGGAAACATTTTTATTATAACTATTGTTCACATTTTGTGTATCAATACTTAACATTGATTATACGGATTCAAAATTTTAAAGTGGTTGTTTCTGTCCCAAACTCACATTGTGGAACTATTTTAAAGCACTAACGCTGGGTTTTTGTTTCCTTATATGCAAATGGTAAATTATGCCTTTAATAGGTGTCCCATACGCCATATAGGTCCCATTTAGTGAGTCTAGTTTCTCGCGAATAGCATCCGACTCGCGAAATGCATGCGCATTATGGAGTTCTCAATTTTGTAACAGGCAGTTAACTTGGAATATAAACTATTTACTCTGGGGTTTACTAGCATAGACTGTAAGGTTTACTAGAAAGCACGTTACTGCAATAGACATCTTTAAAGTGAAAGCATAACATGCAAACTTTTGACTGCTTGAGCGATTCAATGCATTTGAACATCATTATACAGCTTAGCAAAGTTAGAGTTATTCTTTCTTTTTATTCATACGAGAAACCGTAACTTTTAATAAAATGTCTTAATACCCTTTTAGTCTTTGTGTGGAGTGTGTGCGTTGATACTCGTTATTCCTCAAGTCCGTTGTTGCGAAAGGTCGTTAATCCAAAGATTCATTATTCCAAACACGCAAAATTCCCAGGGATTCGTTTACGCGAAATATAATAAAAGGTTCGTTAATCAGATCAATAGTCCCCCTGATCCAAGCTTCGTTGATACGAAGGTCGGAATAACGAACCTTTAGAATAATGAACCTTCGGAATTGGGAACTTTCGGCAGCTGTTCGGAACCACGTCGAGTCGTTGATCGGATAACTACCATTCGGAATTACAGTCTGCTACTGGAGCAGAGGGTGGTTGGAAATGATGGAGAACAGCTTTCCTATTTTTCTCTCTTTTAGTTTATTTGTTGTTAAATATCATGATCATTCGTCCCTAAAACGTTTCACCACCCCCGGAGACACCCAATGGTAATGCCCCCATAAACCCCATATATAGCGACATGCAAATCCATTATCTCTTGGTTTCATAATTGCTCTTTGCCCCAGTTGCATAAAATGTAAGGGCATTGAGAAGGTACCCATGCAGATGATTTTTTTTTAGACGTAGGTATTAAATTACTGCTAATACTTGCTTCCCTTTTACTGTATTAAAGTCACGTGGCAGAATGGCTTTCGTTTTGTTTGTTTGTTTGTTTGTTTGTTTGTTCATTTCCATTTGAGAAGATGGATAGCCCATATTCAGCTAAGCTGGTCTTCCATGGGGTCCAGTTGGATGTGAGGTGGGACCACTTCACCGGGTTAAACACCCTGCTCTTTGCGATGAATGAATGAAGCGGGATCTTTTACGTGTATGATTTGTTACTCTCTCACACACGGGACCTCCATTTTATGTCCTATCCGAGGGGCAGAGTGTTTTGCCTCTTCCTATTATGGAGGGGACGTAGTAGGCTTGATAAGGGCGAAATAAGGGGTGATCGCTGCATTTTATAGTACAAATGTCCTATTTGGCACACATGTTCCTCGATTATTGGATTTTTTTTAATCTAAAGAGACAATCTGTATCTATGCAAATAAGCCTTAATTTGCATAATCTATGCAAAAATACATATAAAAATTATTTAAAAATATATGTGCATCCAGTAGAAATACCTAATTTGGTAGAAGTATTCGATAGAGTATGTGGAAAAAAATTCCTGCAAAAATTGATGTCATACCTATGTAAATAAACATAACATTTGCATAATCATGCGAGTTATGCAAATTGATTTGTAAACAATGAAACCCCACTTAAATCTCATCCTAGATAGATATAACCCGTTAGAAACACTCTATGAAACAAAATGAGAAAAGAATTTGAAAAATTAAACCATCTTTACCAGCTAATTTACATAATTACTAAAGAAAATAAAGTAAAAACATTATTTTCAAAGTTTTCCTTACAGTCTAAGAACTGCATTTTATGATAAAAACTGCCAAAGTAGTATGCATATCCTTTATCAGTCAAAAGGAAATGGTTTGTAATATCAAAGCACTATTTCTCTATGCAAATACCACCTAATTAGCAAATTGTGCATGCATATACCCGAATGTACCAGAAGTCAATGGTTAATGTCGACTTAAGAAATTGTACTAGTTTACGCGATAACTCAAGACTGGATTAAGCAAATTTCACCAAACTTGGTCCAAGGATGACGTATGATTGGGCAATTAATTAAGCTGTTTTAAGTAAAATCGGCAAGAGGTCAAAGGTCAAAAAGTTCAAGGTCAATGCAAAAATTTCATTGTTTCCCCCATATGTATGCAATGCCTGAAGGTATTTTCTTGAAACTTAGTGACTGCATACATGTACTACCAAAATAAGATTCTCCAGAGAGTTTGAGGTCAAGAGGTCAAAGGTCAAAGGTCAGGTGAAAATGTTAAAATTTCACTTTTTCTTCTCTGTATCTCGCAAATAGTTCAAGGGGTCTTCATGGAACTTGGTACTAGCAGGGATTTTCTAGGGAATTTAGGGGTCATTTGTCAAAGGTCAGGGGTCAAAGATCAACGTCAATTGGGCCCTCAAAATTTCACTATTTCCCTCATATTTTGCAATGCTTGTAGGATTTTTCTTCAAACTTAATATATACATGTATTACCTAATGGGGATTCTCTGGGAAATTTCCTGCCGAAAGGTCAAAGCTCTGATGAAAGTGCTACATTTCACTTTTTCTTCCATATCTCGAATGTGAATCAAGGTATCATGAAACTTAGTACATGTTTGTGCATGTTCTACCTGACAGTGATACCCTTGTTGATTATCGAAAAATGTTAAGCCCTCCCCTCTCAAGTGTTTTTGTTTCCTCTTGATAAGTAGGAAAGGACATGGAATTCAGTGACATGGTATAGCCATTACAGTCATTGCATTTAATGTATGGGTCGCATGAAAGTTAATTCTGATGCACACATGTATAACCTCTCACATTCTTACCTTTTACATTTTTACCTGTGTATTTTTGTTTAATTTTAACCTCTGACATCTTTACACAAAACCAGTTAACATAATTTTTTTTTTTTTGAAAAAGCTGCAAGATCATGTAGGTCATGATCATCTATACAGGTATTAGCTGGTATGTGGTGGAATATAACATTCTTTGGACCGCCAGGGAGTTACATTATCCCAAGCGAAAACAATAACAACCAGGGAGAATATGACATTTACGATCCTCGTAAATAACAGTAGCATGTGACAATCTGTTGACAAATCACATCCTATAGTAATTGTAAAGGCCATCTAATATACTCTTTTATTATTTCTGCTTTGATTTATTGTTGATATTGACTGATTTTAAGTCAGAGACTAAGATTATTTGACTTGAAGTATACTGGCTCCTATATGGTTCACATGACAATTTTTGCATAAATTATTGCCTTATAAAAATTTTATTGTGTATAAATTTCCCAGCATAGTTTCCATGCCATAACAGCTCATGGTATACTGAGGGAACTTTTTTTTTTTTTTTTTTTAAGAAACAGACTGTTTCTAACTCAAGCTTGTAAGTTCTTAATGTGTGCAGATACTGTTTATAATCAGTTTGATGTAAAAAGCATCTTATTCGCTTGTTTGCCTACAAAATACAATGAAAATCAGAATTCACACTTTCACTATGGTAGTCTTTTATGTAATGATTTTCCAACCATGACCTCGGTTGTGTACTGTTTGCAAGGGAAAAAAAACTTTTGTAAGCAATATTGTTCCGATTTGCTTCTGTTCCTATGTAGGCCCTACTTTTATATTTCCATAATCATATTTAAAGAGTGTCACTATCGATTGCTAGATTTCCCACCCTGCAAAGCATTTGTATGAGGGAAAATTGATGGTAAAAATTATTTCAAAGATCAATATGTTTCGAAATTTCACGTCTTGTTTACTTATTTACATAATTTATGCATAAAATGCCTAAATTAATTAAATGATATGGAAACAATTTAAGCAACTGAAAAGTGTTGTTGTGAGAATATTGTCTTATTCTATTAGCTTTTTGGATATTAAGTTCAAAGCGATTTAAGACATTGTCACATAATTGCATTTTGTTTGCTCTGATTATCTATATGTAGATATTGATATGCATATTATGTAAATAACAGGATGTTTGCATAGAGACAGTTTGTCTCTTTAGATGACTCATTTGCTTTTGACCCAAGGGACATCCATCCCAGGTTCAAACTTTGTACTACAAGATCCAGTGCTTAATCGATTAAAAATTCTTTCAAAAATGCAGATTTTTGCACAATAACTTGCATAATTATGCAAATTGTATGTTTATTTACATAGGTATGAAATTAATTTTTGCAGTAGTTGTTTTCACTTACTCTATAGAATACTTCTACCAAATTAGGTATTTCTGCTGGATGCAGATATATTTTTTTTTTATTTTTATATGTATTTCTGCATAAATTATGCAAATTAAGCTTATTTCCATAGATACAGAGTGTCTCTTTACATTAAAATTTTTCAATTGCCCTAGGGAACATCATGTGCCAAATAAGACATTTGTACAAAAAAAAATGCAGCATTTACCCCTTAGCAAGTCTACTAACGGTATGTCTACACACAACATTGCTCAGTCCAGACTCGGGTTCGAACCCGGGCCGCGTGATCGTGAAGCAGACGCGCTACCGACTGAGCCAACTTACCGCCCTAACATTCGATTTCAAACATAACTGCATTATTGCTAAAGTGCTTAGTTCCCTTTGGCTGTATTAAAGTCACGTGACCGGATGAATTTCGTAACATTCTATTACAAACATAACGACAGACTGATAACTCAGAAACCAGATGATGTGGTGTGTGTGACTGTTTGTGTGTGTGTGGCATGGGGGGTGGGGTGGGTGTGCGTGTGCGTGTGTATCTGTGTTGTCACGATTTACCACCCTTGAAGATTACCGACGGCAATAACAATAATGTATAACAATAACGTGTGGTCTGTAAATCTCATCACATCTTCATATTTCGGTATCGCAAAGCTTAGAAATGACTTTTAGCTGAATCGGCAGAGCTACATAAGAATCGGTTATCTCTTTGACTTCGTGCTCTCCCTTGACCCGTAATCCTAAAAACAAAAAACAAACAAACAAACAAACAAAACCCACCCCCTAAAATATCTTAGAAATATCCTGTCATTAATATCGAATATTTCCAAACCACTACGACGAGATCTTTATGCAAGTCAGATTATTGATTTCAAACAAGACCAATCACTATAGCGATTTAGAAGTCAAATGCTGTTATTCTTGTTGTGCGTGCGCGCAGGTGTGTTTGTGTTCTTGTTTGCATGTTGTATTGTCTTATCATTGTTGACTGTAATGGTTATCTTTTCAATGGCGGTTATAGTGTTAAAAAAAAGAGCAGCAAGAAACACAATAATCAAAGCATTGTGAATGTTGGTGTCGCTGTTCTTTTTATCCATTCATTGCTGTCTAAATATTTTTTGGGGGGTACTTTTCAGTGTTTGTTTTTTGTTCTGGCTGTTCCACACTTTAACTTTTACAACAAACGTTCTTATCGTATCGAGATGTTTTGCAGCCGATGGTTTTGATGATCTATGGAGTCGAGGGACCGGGAGGAAAGGATGGGCCGCAAACGGGACAATGAGTCCCCGGTGAGTTTCCCGACCAAACATCACAGATGCGGTCGATCGTGTCGGGAACACGTTTTCCATCCATCCTTCCCAGCCGCCCGCTGCAGGGGAATGCATCCCCAAGAGAGAGCTTATTTTGAATATCAAGCAAAAAAGAGCGTAATTTAAGCAGCAGATCTTCAAAAAGGAAATAGCTTCAGCAAGCAGAATGATATCGAAGAAAAAAAAAAATCATCTGCCATGGTGGCCTTAAATCATATACCGTCACACTTCAAAAAGACCGCCTTTGTTACTTTTCTATGACTTCTATTATTGCGTCACATCTTTTATTTGCTCTCTGCAGAAGGAGAGCTTACTATCTGTAGACCTATAGGTTTTATTCAGGAATCTAAAAGGGCGTGTCTTCTCAATCGTGTCGTGTCTGATTTGGGGCAGTGAGATCACACTCAGGCCTGCAAACAAACATCGATACATACAATCACGTGACCTTAGGTAGTTGTCACGTGACTCCAGGTAGCATTGGGCTCCTGCATGAGAATATACGACTTACTAAATGCGGGAATTGAATGCTACCCTCACTTCTTTTTTCTCTTTCGGCTAAAATTACATATAATTATCATTGTGCATTTGTGTTTGTGTTTGTGTGTGTATGTTAGTATGTATCTGTGCATATTTGACATCTCTCGTCCCAACAGAGCGCAATAAAAGAAAAATGTCAGTAGGTGAAGAAATGCTTTCATGAAGAAAAAGCAAAACAATCCACATGAGAACCAATGACTTTAATATCCATACATCGCCGTCGCGACAGCTTAATCACTGTCATCCTTTCCAAAAACCAATTGGGCTTCAAGTTTTCACCGAAAAATCCGATGTTTGCTTCCGATTTTTCATCCCGTCTCTTCTCCCTTTCCCCTCTATCCCAAGTCTCACCTCTTTTTAAGAAACAGATGGCGGGGCTATTAACACTTCTAACATCTGAAAGTTATCAATAAATCTTTGGATCCCAGCCCGCTGTTTCGTGAAGCAGCGCAATATTTACTGCTCCCTCTTGCAGATGAATTTCTTAAAGGATATATTCGACTCTAGGAATTCACGTCCAAGTTCAGACTATGTCAGACAGAGCTTGCGGAGCGATGTTGTTATCAATAAAAAATATGAAATAAGTGCTTTAGAGATATAGAGGTGTAGTCACGTATTACCCAATTTAGGGTCAAGTTGTGCATAGCAAGAATCATATAATCAGATCTATAATGAAAGAGTTTCACGAAACGATAAGCCATCGATGATGGAAGCTGTTTCTGTACAGAGCAATACTAATGTCGGACAGCATCTCTCCTTGATAGGGATTGACCCAGAGAAAAATCCCACGCATCTCGCTGTGTACAGCATAAAGATCTCATGGGGCAATTAAACTTCGCCACTCTCATCTCCAGAAAGATTCCGTTGTAAATAAATGAAGATAGGGAGACAGCTATAGCTAGATAGATAGAACGATAGATAGACAAATAGGCAGATAGTGGAACGATAGATAGATATACCACACGCTGTTCATTGGTCATCGTTCATTGTGAGATGCAGTCCAAACCAAAAGATTTTCAGACAAATTAGACAATCTCCGAGTTCTTTCCTTATTTTCTTTTCTTTATTTTTATTTTAGGGAGAGTGGGTATAGGGGTGATCCGTCACATACAAATACACTCATATCTCCATAAGATTATAAACTAGTGGTCCCATTTTTGTAGTAGCAGTTCTAGCTCAGTGTGTGTGTGTGCGCGTGTGTGTGTGTGCGTGTGTGTTTGCGTGCGTTTGCGTGCGTGTGCGTGCGTGTGTGTGTGTGTGTGTGTGTGTGTGTGTGTGTGTGCGTGTGCGTGCGTGCGTGCGTGTGTGTGTGCGTGTGTTGGTATAGTATGTACTTGCTTGGTGCCTGGCATAGTATATCAAGTACGACCAAATTTTGCCACCAAGCACGGTGATTCCCCCCCCCCCCCCCCCTCGGCATTTTTGTAGTCTTTCTTTTATCGGCATGTCAGAGTCTTTACATCTTCAAAAGGTAATTACTGTTTATTGATTGTATCTTTATTAAACTTTATGGGTTGAAAAGGAGTGAATGTGCATACTTTTGTCTTTGCGTTCGTCACAAGATATGAATGAAATAGAATACAAATTGACTAAAACCAGTCAAACAGTATTATAGAAGTTTAACCTAAGAAGTTTAATCCGAAAACGAAATACGGTTTGTAATTCCAGATCAACCATCCTTCCAAATAACGAACCTATCTTTTTTTCTTCTTTTTTTTTTTGCATCAATGAACCTTCGGAATAACGACTTTTTTTCATTTTGGAATTACAAACCTTCGGAATTATGAGACACAGATTGGAGAAGAGAAGAGACAGTAGAACCAAGGAGTTACTTGGAATTACTCCTTGTAAAATCAGAGGAGTACAGTGAGCGCATCGAGCGTGGGGAACGAACCATCAAGCGTCTTCATTCTTCTACCATTCGGGTATATCTAAAATCAGTTTCATGATGATTCGATTATAGCAGGGCAAGGAGGGGAGTTGTGGTGAGTCAACTCTACCTTCTCATTATCTTCTCATTGCGTGCTCTTAAAACTTTGAAAAACATTTATTTAAGATATCGTGTTCACATACATATCGTTTAAAGTTGATTTTATCTTCTTATTACACGCATCTTTTTCAAGACTTTTTACGTTAGAACGGGTGGGGTTATTGTCATCATCATTATAATTTTTTTTTTTTTTTTTTTTTGCAATTACTATAGCTGTCACCGTTCATCATTTATTGAGATTCTTTATCATTTACCGGTGCCATTAAAATCATGATGAAAGCGACAGCAGTAGTATATCCGTCTGGACATTATTAAACCTGTCTATTGCAGCGCTCTGCCCCTATCGTAAATAAATCTTCAAAGAATCGGCCATGAAGTGTTAACTTGCGCCGAGGACAACCTCAGCGAACAATACCTTTAAGCGACCTTAAAGCAGACCCGGGCTGACCTCGGCTGATCTCTGTACGTGACTTTGGTGCTTTCCGCGCCTCGGCACACATGGTCGTTCTATACTCTGGAAACCCTATATCGCCTGGTACCCCTCAGCTACCGCTCTCCACCACTTTGGGTTCTTGCGCGGTTCCTCCTCCCCTAGACCGCCTCTTCTCTTTCTCGTCGCCCCGGGTACGCGGTGTGCTTTCGCGCGTGTTGACTGAAATTAACCTCTAGAAAAACTTTCGGGCCGTCGTTTTTATTGGCCTTTAAGTATTCTCCGAAGATTTGAGGGAACGTGGAATTCTACTTTATCGCTTTGCTTTCTCTTCTCTTCTTCCTCCTGCAACTACCTCTCCTTTCTCCTTGTCTCATTCTTCTATTTTATCAATCTTTTCACTTCATCAGCATCATATTCTTTTCCTTCAGCTTTCTCTACTATCCTTTTATCTCCGCGTTTAGTCCTTTCTTTTTCCCACTCATTTCACTAATGTCGCTATCGCGTCTCCAACTTTTCTTTCTTATTACTCCTCATCTTTATTTTCTCCTCCTCCTTCTTAACTGCTTCTCATCATTAACACACCTTGGCCATCCTCATTTCGCAGTTTCTTGTTTTCCTCTTCCTACATCTACCACTCCTTTTAGCGCTGCTCCTACATTTTTGTCATCATCGTCTTTTATTTTTCTTGACCTTCTGTTCTCAAACTATCTTCTTTTTCCCTTTGTCGTCATTTCACACTCTCCTCATTTCGCGGCACAAATTCCGACGGACCTTGAGGAGAACCGACAACTTCTTCAGAGGGTCTTTTGCTTTGTCAATCGCGGCGGTGCTAAAAAAAACTCCGCGGTACTTGAAGATGGTGTTCGATGTTTATAATAGCCCGCTGCGTTGTCCGGCAGTCCGGCGGGCGGGCGCTCTCGCTTAATGAGGGGATGATTGTGATCTCTTCTATATATTTCGCGAGAGGAATTTTTGTTTCGGTAACCAGGAGCTTCTCGAGAGCCCTGCACTCAAGGGATGCGCTGCTCCTTGCCTCTTTGACCATGTGTACGAGATGAGATGTTGAAGGAAAAGGGTGGTGATGTTGCCGGTGATGCGGAATGGGGCCAAACGCCCCGTCGGACGGGAAGGGATCCGCGACCGATTTGTATATATTCGGTCAGCGATGTGTTGTTTTCCACCGGACTCGGGATTGCGGTATCAGTTTCCATTTATGCACCGCTGGCCTTTTTTTTTTTCGCGTTATAGTCTCATTTTCATCGCGGCGATCCAAGTGACATATTAATATGAATATTGATATACAGAGAAAGGTGTCCGATGTCATGATGACAGAGACTGATCACAAGTGATACAAAGCTCGATACATTAACGTTATGTATTGATGAGGGCCCTGGTTGTATGAGATGTGAAATATTTTCAGTATTTCTGATGTGGACAGAAGTACCTGAAAGTATCGTTGGCTGAAAAAAAAAGTTCGGGGCAGTTAACCTTAGTTTATTTTGGACAATACATGGTTCGATACGATTAGGATATGGATAAGGACAAACAAAGAAAGAGAAAGAGAGTGGAGGGAGAGAAAGCACTGGATGGAGTGACAAGAACTTCTGAAGACATGATTTTGAGGTCTGAATCTAGAAGGTATACACACTTCTGAGATGGAAAAAGTACGACAGGGACAAAAATAGATATGTACAGTATGTCCCCCCCCCCCCAAAAAAAAAGAACAAATACAATCGGATTTTCGCATTAATAACTCCCAATATGATTAAACTGTCTAAATGCTACTCCAGGGTCTTAGAATACAACGTCTTAGCTCTATTTTGCAAAAAGCCCCAGTCAATTTGGTCAAGTGGTCACAGAGAAATGCGGATTATTGTAAAGTATGTCATGAGTCTGATTCTTCCAAGTTTAGCACTTGGATGCTCTTGAAACTGCATATTAACGTGTGAACACAACGGGCAGAACTTGGAGGGAAGGGATTTCTGACATGCTCTACAAAACTCCTCATTTCTCTGACCACTGAAACAAATCGGATGGGGTTTTCTGCAAGATGTGGGTAATAAGTTATAGTTTCATACCCTGAAATTGTATTTGGATTGATTCACTATTTTATAAGTTATCATTGCGGAGGGCCCCGTTGTATATATATATATATATATATATATATATATATATATATATATATATATATATTTTTTTTTTTTTTTTTTTTTTTGGGGGGGGGGGACATATGGTACAGTGATAGAGATAGAGAGAAATATAGATGAAGAGATGAAGCAACATAAAGCCGAGACAGACAGATAGACAGACAGACAGAAGGAGAGAAAATTGAGGGGGAGGAGGCAGCGATGAAGAGGTGAAGATGAAGGTGAGACATGGAAGGAAAAGTTGAGATAAGATTATTTCTGCTTGCAACCTGAACTAGAGTTAATGAAATTACGTTATAATACCGTCCTTATATACAATATGATACACTCTACAACTTGTCTTTCACTTTCATGGATACATGGCGCGAGTTACACTTAAACCATGGCGCTTATAGGTCCATGGTTAAACCAATCAACGTTAAGTATGGAGGGATATTTATAAAACGGCAACGTCAATGGCTCCCTCACAATTCTGTAATTACATGACCGATGAACTTCCCGCTAATCGTCGCCATAACTGGTAGCCCAGAGCCAGCGCCGCGGAATGAGGAAGGAATTATACACAAGATCGGAAATGGAGAAATCGATATGTGACCCATTTTTCAAGATTGAGTAATTGTCTGGAATGCAAAAAGGAAGGAAAATGAGAGGAAGATCAGTGGATGACTCAGGAAAAAGGTGAAAATGTATGAAGGGAATCTGCTCAGGTGATGATGCTCTTGCCCCCCTTGGGGACGAGGCGGATGCAGTTACGCCGAAATTTTGGCCATCCATGTGTAGCGGCCCCGAGGTTGCAGGCTTCCTTTGTATTATTCAGGAGTTTAACTCACCGTGCGGAGCAACCAGACAGGCCGCTGGTGTAAAACTAAAAGCTTGAACGCGACTGAACATTACAGCCTACTGCTTCTGGTATCCGTGATGGCGATGGGGTATCTCGATTTCTGTGAGCTTTTTTTAAAAAAAAAATCTCTTATGTGTCTTTCCAAGAAAGAATTGGGGCATTCAGACGTGGTCGCTTTGTTTACTTCCGTTGAAGTGATATGCATTTTTTTCTTATCTAGAGGATATGTTGAAGATGATTTTACGATTACCATACGATCCAAAGACTTCGCATTTGTTTGTATCGCAAGAATTCTTGCAATCCAAGTTAGTCTGTTTATCACTTCTATAGATCAATCGTTTTCATCCTCATAATCATCGTCATCCTTTTACTCAACAGCATGATCTCAGTCATCATCGTCGTCATTGTCATCACCACTGTCACTATTATCGGCATCATCATCATCATCGTCGTCGTCATTACCGATATCACCATCACCAGAACTATTCATCCATGCCGCCGCCAGCAGTGTCTCTGTGGTATAATGGTCATGCTGAAAATCGCTAATTACCAACGAATGATATCTTTCTCCCAGGCCAGTTACATTGGCCCTAATCAGACCGACATCCTTTCCTCCTCTTCCTTTTTTTTTTTTCTTCTTGTCCTTCACTAATTTCAAAGCCCATTTACAAGTGAGTCACTCATTCCAACGTCCTCTGTGATTACTTTTTGCCACCTGCGTCTCGGTAGTCGACCGATGTTACAAGATGTTAGAAGTTGTTCTCCACCACCTCCATCCTCCTCTTCCTCCTCCTCCTCCCCCTCCTCCTACTTTGGAAACTACTCTGCCGCATTCATCCATTCAATTACAACCATTTGGAGTGTTATGCAGAGAATTTTAGATCAACTATCTGCCAAACAGGACTGATTTTTTTTTTCAAGAAAAGTCCCCTTCTATTTGTTACTCATCTTCAAGATAATGTTGTCCTCCCCTACTGATATGACTGAAGTCAAGTTCTTTCTTTCTGCTTGAGATATAATAGATACAGCTGAAATATGAGGGATTCTCCTAATCTCGTACTGTCACTGCTGTAAATTCATCAGCTGTGCTGGTACATGGATTTAACCATCATTATAACAAATCATTATTGTTACCATTGCTAACAGCGTATATCTACCCGTCTATTCATCTTTATGGAACAGAATCATTATTCTCATCGGTGTACTACGAAACGCCCAACATCAAACACACCCTGTGGTATACAGGCAGACGCTGCCCTATTCGTGAAATATCCCTTTACTTTCATCATATCTGGAGGATCGCTCTGTGGTTTGCCTATGCCGAAACGATGGCTGGGCCATTAATTATCTAATTGTGCCATTAGACCCGTAATGTGCATTATTTTCAATATTTTGGCCTCCTTTCTTCCTCGTTTCCCGCGGCGGTCGCTATACTGATTGATGGAATAGTTTGTTATTTCAATTGGCGGGTTGAGGTCTGGTCAGTGCAGTTGACCCAGCTGGCTTTCTGGAGTGCAAATTCAAGTCCTCGTCTGCAATGTAGAGACATGGTGTAAAAGAGATTGCGGTGAGGCCGGTGGGGGTGGGGGGAGGGAGTGAGGGAGCGCAGTGAGGATTTTCGAATATTGATCTTTTCTCGAAGACCAATAGTCGTATGGAGTGGAGACTTCTAGGCTGAGGGGAGTGGGAGAGACGAAATACCTCTTTGGTTATGTCTCTTTTTTTCTGAAGCATTGTCTTCTTGATTTTCGACATCAAGCTTCCATCGTGAATGGTCTTCTGTCATGCTATCAAAATAAAGCGAACAAAAAAACCCCAAAACAAAACAAATAGAAGTCCATTCGTTTGCGTCAAAACAAAAGTAAACAAACCAACTTAAACGACGACGCTGAGTTTAATGGATGACGACAGTACTAAGAACATGAAGGAGATGATGAGAACGTGGATGGTGGTGGTGATCATGGATGTGTATGCCACTAGTATAAAAAATGGCTTATGTCATGCTAGTGATGATGTAAAGACGGTGATGGTAATGATGATGATGATGATGATGATGATGATGATAATGATGATGATGATGATGATGATGATGATGATGATGATGATGATGATAATGATGATGATGATGATGATGATGGTGGTGGTGATGGTGGTGATGATGGTGATGATGATGATGATGATGATGATGATGATGTCAATTAGATAATTTCGCCAACTAGTAACTAGTGCGATTGCACTGTTGGGGAAAAATTGATAATTTATTCAGGAGTCAATATGCCTCGTGGTTCCCAGGCAAGCATTTTCAGGTGTCATACAAAATTGACCTTTATTCTCTTCGAAAGAATATAAGGAGACATAATCTGTATTATGTACCTCTTGGGGTTTACTTCAACAAGTTTTGATTTAACTGTGACTCTTTCTTCCTTCCTTTCTCTCTCTCTGCGACAAAGGGAAGGACGAGGGGGAATTCTTATTTGTCATCTTGACAGGGGCATTAAACAGTGAGGTCACTTTCTGGAGAGTGGCTGATGATGACTCTCATATTTGGGTTTATGCGACCCCATAAACCCGTTTTCTTTTCTTGGGGTAGGCTTGGTGTTGGGGAGTATGCGCAGTACGCGCATGCGCAAGAAAGTGTCATAGGAGATGGATGGGAGAGGAGACACTTCATGATGATGATCATGATGATCATGATGATCATGATGATGGTGATGGAGATGATGACGTTCGCTTGTTGGAGGAGATTGAAGGAGGTACTATATCAAATGTATGCAGTCCTCGTTTTTTTTTTTTTTTTTTTTTTTTTTTAACGCATGGCGGGAGATGACACTTTACCGTATCATTCAGTTCATGGCAAAGTCCTACCATTGACACTACTCTGTACCTCCATCACAAAACCTCGAGACCATTGACAGATAACTAAGTAATTACAGAAAGAAATAATAACAATTATTTAGACATGAACGCCGAGAATAATTCCGAAAAAAATAAAAGAAGTAGATCAGTTCATCATCAAGACACTTCCTAAATTGCATCCCCCACAAAAATCTCAAAACAAAACAAAACAAAACGAGACATGAAAACTCGTCACATTGAGGACGAGTTAGGTGATACGCTTGTGGTCATCAGATGACGGTCATCTGTGATCGACAAAGAAAAGAATGTGATATAGGCACCTTGAAGTTATATTGAGCGTGCATGCGAAACCGTTTCTGTAACCACTCGGCCACGGGTCATCCACGGAAATGGTAAGACAAAAAAAAAACAATGTATAGATATAACAGGGGGAAAGTCAATGCCCACTCAACTAACGTGGCCTGGTGAACATCTATTGCATTGCTAGACGGAGAAGCGGCCCTGTAACGACTGAGGTCACTATGCCATTTCTGGCAACTTGGGAAAAATACGTCCCGCAGACATAAAACCTATAATCGGCTGGTTTTGATACCTTGCCTTTAATCACAATTTTCAGTGTAATGACGTCATCAAATTACAAAACAATGACATCGTCTTGAAAGACAATTGTTCAAAGTACAACACCTCAGTCGTCGTCATTACATACTATGATCGGTTTGACAAAGTCAATCTGCAAAATGTTGCTGCAGTCGAAGCAATGTGGTCTCCAACACACAAAAAAGAGGGATATGGCGTGTGTGTGTGTCTGTGTGTGTGTATAGGTGCGTTTACATACGAACGTGATTTCTACATGGACGAATATGTAATACAAAATTGAAGAAAAAAAAAGTAAAATAAAAAAAAAATGTTTCGTGACCTTGTGGGGTTCGAACCCGCAATCTCACGTCTCTGAGACGGCGCCTTTAACCACTCGGCCATACGTCTCGACGAGAAAATATGGGGAACGTAAACTTATGTATGTGAAAGATACATGGGGAATCGTTTTGTCCACATTCCATTTTCATTTTCAGTTTTAAACTGCAAAATTGTCAATCTGATGAGGAGATTTCAAAGAATAAAATGCATGATTACTGCAGCTTATTGTCTCAGCTACAACATACTAAAGTTTCAGAGGGAATGAATCAAAATCAGCTGAGATAAAAGTGCTTAAACGTTGTTAAGTCAATTGATGCTTTTAAAAAAATCACCTCCCATAGACAATACACGTAAACTTGTCCGATTTTGCGTCTTTACCTTTAATCACAATTTAAGGTATGATGACGTCATCAAATATCAAAAGCATGACATGGACTTAAAAGGCAAATGTTCAAAGTACAACATATCTGAATTTGGGATAATATTGAGCTTAAACAACAGAGATACGAGCAAATGAATGTCAGAAACAGTACCTTAAAAAAATTAATTCCACTTTTTTGATTTCAGATGACGATATGATGACGTCATATTGTAATTATGGAAATAATGATACTTGAAACGTTATTTTCAATTCATATGCTTTTGTAATATGCAATAAAAACATAGGGTCACCTGACGTTTTAAAGAGCTATGGCGAAATAAACAAAGACATGTTTTTTCACTATATTTGCACATAGATGCGCACGCGAAATTTCAACTTTGACGCCAGTGCATTGCTTTGTTATTTGTCAAAATCGATCAGAAATCAATGGATATTGTTACTCAAAGTATCAGGAATCCAGATCAGTCAAAAAATGTGCATTTTCATGTTACTGACGCGCTGTGCGCGCGAAAATGCGCGGACGGACGCGCACGCGCAAAATTGTTTGAAACGCTTAAAATTGTAAACTTCGAGATTTCCCATTGGAAAGTTGTTTTGAGCCTTTTAAATGTTTGACGCGCGCTTACGCGTCCTAGATGACGTCCTAGGTAATTAGCATCAGAGAAGGAAAGATAGAGCGTGACCTGAACTTTATGTCCACAAAAACTGATACAGAAAGGACCTTTAGTTATGAAGTTATGATCGATCATGTAACATGGTCCGAAAATCACAAAATGGCGCCTAGATGACGTCATAGATATGTTACTGTCATGAAAACCTTATTGTGGCTAGATATTGTCATGAGACATGTTGACTGAATATTTGTGCGTGTGTTTATAAGTGGAGTGCGAATGGATGGATGTGTGTGTGTGTGTGTATATATGAGAGAGTGTGTGTAATAGTGTATGTCATTCTTAAACGTACCTCCTCATGCACACTCCATCATAATTGAAAAAAAAAAAGTGAGCCTCGCCAATTTATGATGCAGAAAGTTCATTGACCATTATGGTCAATCCCGCTCGCGCGCGTGCTACCCTCAACTTACAAAACATTTGAGTACAGAGCAGGTGGTATCCAATGGGACGGCGCTTTCGAAAGAGAATACTGTCAATACGCTAGAGGTAAATGACTCAACTGACGCATGTGGGGACGCGATCAAGGGATTCGTATTTAAGACACGCGCCAGGGCTCAGATGGATCTTCCGAAATTGAAATATTCAACGATTTAATTTCCAGGTGATTATGGCGTCGAAATGGAGAGAGTGATGATTCTGCGAGTGATGTGTGAAATACAAAGAAGACGAATCATACCACTCAAAGAAGGACAGAGCTTTGGCGGTACTTTTTCGTGTTTTTTTTTTTTTTAAACTTCTTTTTCTCCCCTCCTTCACTTCTTCCTTTCTGCTTTATATTCCGTGCGCGATCATTAAAAGTGTTCATTGCGACGACACCCAATATTCATTGCGTGAATCAATGGAATTCCGACACAGTCACCGCTGCGGTCATCTAGAGTTGCTTGACCTGTTCGAATAGTCTTAGTTCAAGAGTTATTTATTTAACAGAAATTAAATACTATACTATTCAGAGATGAAGAAGGGACCCGCAAGGATAATCATAGATACATACATATATGCAAATTCTCTTTATTTGTTTCTGACTCATGTGTGCATCTGTTTCCGTGTATGTACCTCACTGTCTGCCCCAACGTTGAAAATAGCAATGACTTATTTGGAAACGATATTTTCTCTTCGAAAATACAAATATTGGTAATAAACCCTCTAACATTCTATTATAAGGACTGAGTTTCTAATATAAAGGAGATTAATGTAAGCAGTTGGATGTTTCTTGTAAAGCATATAGGCCTATACACAGGCTCGTACAAACAAAAATACTCTTATGGATATTGCACGCCTTGTTCAGTTGCTGGTTTGCAATCGCTTGTTGAACACAGCCATTCTACACAATACTCTGCTGAAGATATGAGTCTTGTTCGCATCACTAGGAAATTGAAGCCTTTTTTTTTTAATTCATATTGTGAGAAATAGTGAATTCTGATATAATCATCCACTCATTTCGTGGACAGGCACAGGCGAAGGCAAATTTTGAAACTAATACTCATTGTGGATGACCAGCTTTGGTCGCTATCGAAACATCAAATGATAAAGCTTACAGCTCACTCATTCAAGTGCCTTATAGTCTGATGAAAATCAAAATTTTAGTAGTAAAAAAAAAAAGTCGTTTGAGTACCAACTTTTAGGTTTTTCTTATGTTCTAACATTAATTTCGCTATGTATAAATAGCATTTTTTTCATTGTTCCGATAAGTTATCGTATTTGATTATCGTATGGTTTTATATGCACTGTTCATGCTGCTTATGCAAGTAACAGCGCCATGAGCCTCATTTTTGATGGACTGCAGCGCTTAAGAGGCCACTATCATTATTATTTTCATGATTAAGTATATCCGTTTCAGGACCATGCTCATCCAAGAAAAAAAAATGTGAGTACAGACTGTAGTGCACCACAAAAAAAAAAAAGGGAGCAATAAAGACATTTCTATTCTTTGCCCCTACATATTGAAATGATGGTGTGTGTTTTTATGATACGCGTATGATTGCGAAACAAGTGACGCCGAAATGTCTTGAAAAGAGGCTAAAGGTGAAGCGAGTATCTTTTTCGAGTCCCGCGGGAAGTCATCAACCTCTACTTCGATACGCCCGTTTTGTAAGTCATGCACTGGAGGCGAGTGGAACGAAGGAAGACCAGGGAGCAGGGGGGGGGGGGGGGGAGGAGGGGGTGACTTGCCAGTGAGGGTGGGATACGGTGTCGTCTTGTTCTCTGCAAGTACCTGACCATCATCTCCTATCCAGACGCCCAGAACGTCCAGGATATCAACTATATGAATATATGAAAACTTGAAAAATAAGATTTAAGCATGAATTTAAAGGATGCCTTAGAGCTCATTGTGTCTGGATGAAAAGGGAACAGTCTCGGAGTTAGGACCCTATTCTAATATCCGCTTGGTATCAGCATAGTTGTGATATTAATAGACTGCTCGAGATATTAGGCGATACTTCCGCGAGAGATTTGCAGAAGTAACATATGTAACCTTAAAACTACAGAGGGGAAACTTTATGTATGCATAATGTACTTTATTTAAGATATGGTCAATTATGTTTCACGCGAGATGAACCGTTGATTGTTTTGGATGTTTGTTCTTTGTCAAGAAAAAGACATAATAAAATGAACTTGCAAGTTTGAAATCATTGAATTGAACTATAATCTAGATTTATTATATATGTAAAAGCCTGAGGAACAGTGAGAGGAATAATAATGTCAAAGCTACGCACCCTTTTCTCCTTCCTTTCTCATATATATATATATATATATATATATATATATATATATGAGAGAGAGAGAGAGAGAGAGAGAGAGAGAGAGAGATACGCATATATTAGACGGACATAATGATGTATCGTTTAAAGTCTTCTGTACGATTTCTGTAAAATACGAGTACGAGGAAAACTTGGTTCTGTATGATGAGGATGGCGCCTCACACTGGACCTGTTGACCACCAACTCATCGAATGCCAACCATACACCATTCACCGGTCTTCCCTCTCACCGCAAGGGGGAATATAGCGGTGGAAAAATGACTCATGGACAGGTAGAGTGAGTACCTTTTGGCTTGGTATCGTTCCTTAAATATTGAACAGGACGGCGAGCGCGGTCGAGGACGGGTTAGTCATACATGATTTGAAAGTCCCGAGTCGAATTTGGTGGTGGGAATTTGAATCTCTCCTTTTTTTCTCTCTCTCTTTTTTTCCCCAAAATTACTGGATTGTTTTACTAATATTCACTGGTTCCCGCGGATGGCCGACACCTGCATATTTCAGATATACATACATATATAAGGCCGCATTGACCATGATGGACAATCTGCGAAGTGTCGTTGACTAGAGGTGTAATTTGCATTCACCTTATTTAAGGGTGTGGTGGAGGAAGTCAGGTCAACGTGTTCTGTGGCGTTGGGGTGAACGTTTTGCTTCTTCTTTTTTTTTCACTGTTAGTTTGCTTGCAGGTGCTTGGGGATGAGGTTGCGGCGGCTCGTTTTGTTGTTGTCTTTTTTATACATGTATTTCTTTCATCAAGTCTTGAAAGGCTTGCCGCATTGTCTTCTTAAGGTAGTACTCTCGTTACTTCTCTCTCGCTTGCCCTTATTCATCAAAATGATAATGATAACAATAATTTTGAGCACAAAGACCATCATCATAAGATCACCATACTACAGTGGATAGGGCTCGAGATACGTATAGACGAGACCATCCAGTTCAAATCCCCCCCCCCCCTCCAGCGAGGTAAAAATCTTTTAACATGGCATTTAGTCTGCTATACATTTCACAAAGGAACAAGATGTGGAAACGGGCACCTTGTAGTTATCTTAGGCTTGACGGCAAAAATTTCTTGCTGAACGGTTAAAGAGGCTACAACCCTTCATTCTTGCAGAACGGTTAAAGAGACTACAACCCTTCACAAAATAACACAATGTCATCATCATTAAGATTACTGGAAACTTAAACACTGAAGAAAATTTGTTTCCTGTTTTGACTCGGTTAAAGAAAACGTTGAAACTCCCCAATGGTCTTCCACCGTAAAACCTGACTTCGAATCATATCGTTCGATCACCTCGCGATGTTTTTTCCATAATTTCCCATGTAAATGGACAGGAAAACCGTTATTTAAAAAGCGGTAATAAGTTTAGTACGTGAGTCATCAGTTCTCATCCATAAAGAGTCCATTACTGTGCAAATGAGGGCTTCTGTCGACTGCCTCAAACGAATCGCCCATGGATCCAAAGGGATATGATTTGAGATCAAGACCACATTCACCAAAACATTGTCTTTTTTGGGAGCAGTAGATTGTAATATTTCGGTGGATGTTATAACGGAGGAGAGGGCAGGAAGGAGAACCAAGATGACGATGATGATAATGTCGAAGGTAAAAAAAAAGGAGAGGGAGGAGGAGGAGGAGAAGGAGAAGGAGAAGGAGGAGGGGGGTGAGGTGGAGAGAAAATGGAGACACACATAGATTATGAAGAACAGGAAAATGAAATTGAAAAATATAATATAAGGAAGATAAAACGGCGATGATGATGGTGGTGATGATGATGAAGAAGAAGAAGAGGATGATGATGATGATGTTGATGATGATAAAGGTGATGATATTAATGATGATGATGGTGATGATGATGACGATGGTAATAATGCCGATGCTGATGAGGATGATGATGATGGTATTAATGATGATGACGATGGTGATGATGCCGATGCTGATGAGGATGATGATGATGGTATCAATGATGATGATAATAATGATGGAAAATAAGTAGAAGAAAATGAGGTGAAGAACACAAAGACAAAGACGGATAAGGAAAAAAAAACGAAGAAGAAGATAAATGTGTATAAATTCATGATGATAAAGAAGATGTTTAAGGAGGATAGCAAGGACATAAAGGTGGCAATAGGAGAGGACAGTGATGGAGGGCGTTCAGGGAGGTAGGACTGTTGGTAGAGATGTCGTCTGGGGTGACACGACATTTGCTCCTGCGACAATTGCTCCGGTCTTATTTTCTCCAAGGACTTAGGGTTAGGGTTAGGGTTGTGATAGGGTTTCAGGTTTATTTTGATGTGAGGATTAGGATTAGGGTGAGGGTTATGTGTTTGAGTAGGTTTTATGTTGGGCTTAGCCTTCAGATATTTCATGGGAGCAATTGTCGCAGGAGCAAATGTCATGGCCGTCGTCTGGTCCTAGGTAGTTATATGGCAACGCTGATTGAAAGGGGCGTTGTTATTGGTGAGTATAAGAGCGTTGCTATTGGTTTTAAAGGGGCCTATACTAGAATGCAAGTTATTGCTTTGATCTTAAAATCTGAAAGGAAATCTACTCAAAATGTGTGGACATGGTTTATCAGACCCAGTTAAAATGGCCGGGATGATCAAAAAGGTAAGCGAAAATATGACGATGTTGAAGAGGAAAAACTGAACAGGAAGTTTGTGATCACCAAAGACCATTATATTGAATTTATTTATTTATTTATTTATTCAGTCTTCTTTAAAAACAAGGTAGTATTTTCAGAGCCAAAAGGCCTGCTTTCAAAAAGAGCCCTGTTAACATAAATACACAATTTCACATTGGAACATATATTTGCATAATTGTAAACAAAAAAGTAATTACATCAAAACCAAAGAAAGTATATAAAACAAAGTGAGACGAAACGAAATGCAGGTGAGTGACAATATGTATGAAGAATACGGAGGAGTTTAGAATCATAATTTCAGAGTGTGATTAACGTACTCATATAACTTTGTAGCGATTTTCTCATTATTGGTGTCAATTTACTATTACAGCTATAGGTCAGTAAAAAAAAACGGTTGAATCTCGAAATTATACGACAGGAAAAAAATAGATAAGCAAACAAAACTAGATAGAACAATACAAAACACGAGCAAATAAAGACAAACAGAAGCAGAAATCATATAAGAAAAACAAGTATACAAATTTGATTCATGTCCAATCCAAAGAGGGAGGAAAAAACAACAACTATATTTTGCGAGTAATGAAAGAAACGAAATCGACCCAGAAAAAAGAAAGGTATGCAATTTTTGAAGAAGGGGAATAACAATCTATACTAACATTTACAGGTCAAACGCAAGTCTTCCGTACAAAAGTGCAACAGGAAACGACGGCCAGCCCCGGGCGGGGAAGAGCAAGGCTCGTTTTAGTCATAAACATTGACGTTGGGACATGACAAGAATCGCAATCCCAGTGCCTAAAACTGACGATGAAAGAAAAAAAAAATATGCAAAAAAAAATGAGCAAGACGGCAATAACACCAATAAACTTTGAGAGGCGATAACACCAGACTGAGCAAAAAGAGAAGATGTACTTTTTTTATATACATATACATTTCCTAGAGCAAATAACTCATGTAATGTTTCAACGACCATCATCAGTATGCAGTGAGGCGTTGTTCTCCTTGCGGTATAAAATGGAAGAGGTGCGTCCAGCAACTCCGCCACGATGAAATTCATCTTTCCAACGTCTTGTAGGGAGTGAATGACTCATTGGAGATTGAGGTTTCGCGAGGATGCAGAGAGATAGAGAGGGTGGCAGAGGGGAAGAGGGAAGAAAGGAGAGAAGGGAGGAAGGAGAGAAGAAAGAGGGGAAATAGAGACAAGAAGGAGAAGTAAGAGAAGTAGGAGAGGGAAAATGGGGCTTTCGTGTTTCAGGTGGCCTTTAATGATTTCTTGTTGTTGGTATCTCTTGGGGCTCAAGTCGCTTTACCTTCTCGCTGTCATCCATCACTCGCCGGCCCGGCTCCTGGCTCCTTCTTCTCATCAATCTCACTAAGAATCGCACTTTCCTCCTAATGTTGCCTCGTCCATCTCCCCGGTTAACCCTACAAGTACCGTGCGCCTACCACTTCGCTCCTAACGCCCACCCGACAACGCGGGAAAATGCAGATGGGTTAATCTCGTTGTGCAATCGCAGACGACTCGCTCGCGATCTTATCGATAAGTAACATTAATCTGCGTGGTAGCTGCGTTGGGCTATTGTTCTGAGTGAGTCATAATGCCGAATATTGCACGTGGAGTGAAAACTGATTGCTTTTTTCATCTTCTTCTCTTTCTTCTTCAGTATGATTATTACAGTTGTGCATTGTGTCCGCGGCGATATTATAAAAGCCCAAAAACGCCAAACTCGTTTCCGAGAAATCTGTCACAATTAAGGGGGAATCATCTTTTCATTTTCAACCCTAACTTGGCCGAAATTAGATTGGCGAAACTCGGCGTGGGGTATATGAAGAGCTGAGGCAATGACTCATGAAATTTTGGGAGACGAAAAATCCATCGATGAAATTACGGCGATGAATTCCTTGTCTTTCTCGGAGATTTTTCTGTCATTTTCTATAATCATGGCGTGGATGTGCCCGTGTACGCAGACACAATTCGTGGTAGATTTTATCGGGTTATCGGTTAATTTGGACAAAGCTGAACGTGGATTTGATAACGTTCAAATTCATATTCAGCTGACATGTATATCTACAAAAAAGTAATATATCAACATACGAGAAGACTCGTTTAAGAAAGAAGAAGAAGAAGAAGAAGAAGAAGCATATATTGCTGACACTGGGTTTGCTCCAGGGCGAATACGCCATCATATTCGTCTGGGTTCTTCCGGTCTGTTCCATAATCTAATTTGCCTTGATATATAATAATAGTGACATTTCACATCACATTTCGGGGAGAATGTTCGGGAGGCCTTACGGCATCATAGGTTTTTCTAAGACAGAACATGATGCCCCTCCCCCCCCCCCCCCCCCATGAGACAGCAAAAATATATTTTTATTCCTTGTCAAGCTGGCTTTGCGCTGCTGCAGATAAAAATGACTTTAAGAAGAAACAAAATGGAGATTAACTTTCCCAGTGACTAACACACAGAACTGGTATTCTTTTAACTTTGTTATCCAAAGACGTATTTGATTTGATTTTGAATACGTGTGTGTGTGTGTGTGGGGGGGGGGGGGAGGGCAGCAGGCGTGTTTGTGGATTTATAAAAAAAAACATAAGCACATAGAAAAATAATATAAGATGAGAAAATGATGCTGATGGTGGTGGTGATGATAATGGAATGGCAATAATATCAAAGGCGATGAACGACAGCAAAATGACTTCATGGCAATGGGCAGAACCAAGCTTTTTAATAGTCCCGCATGTTAACGGAAACCAAAACCCAAAGAGAAATGTGGATTGAGTGAAAGCAGGAACATTAGTAGAACACATCAGTGAAAGTTTGAGAAAAATCGAACAATCAATGCAAAATTTATGAATTTTTACAATTTTGGTGTTGGAACAGCTGGATGAGGAGACTACTCGAGTTTATAACATCATGTGTGGACAACACTTATAAAGAAAATATAAAGAAAATTCAACATGCTTTCACTCTTCTAGCACAATGAGAGAGCACTTGACTGACCGATTTCAGAAAGCAGAGGGAATAATTACAACCCTTAACATATGTCAATATCAAGTTAATGGAATGTATAATTTCATGAAAAAATTAATATTTGTGTAATTCCCTTTATATTAATTTATATATATCATTGTCCACACATGACGTCATGACCTCTCGGAGTCTCCTCATCCAGCGGTTCCAACATCAAAATTTTAAAGATTCATAAATTTTGCGTCGATTGTCCGATTCTCCTCAAACTTTCACTGATGTGTTCTATTAATGTTGCTGCTTTCACTCAATCCACATTTCTCTTTGGGTTTTGTTGTCCTTTAAACATGGACCCTAGTTTAAGTAAGAATCATGTGCAGATTAACCGCGAGACGATCTTCACCTCCTTACCACTCGCTTGGGTGCATTATCGATGTCGCCGTTGCGACGTTGATTTCGGCATGACGTTGATTTCGGCACAGCCATTATTCAAGTGTGCATGGCTGGTGGGCGCTGTTAGCTGATGTAGGAATGATGATGATGTTGACGATGATGATGATTATAAAGATATATATCTCCATCTGTGTTCTTTGTTGTAGCTGAGAAAACAACGGCGCGCATGTCGAGATAAACGAGGCCAAAACATGTAAACATCGAACGTCCGGTCAGCTTCATCGGCATTAGCTTTTGCTCAAGACTCTCTCGCCGTAAAGGATCGTCACGCGAAACAGAAAAGCATAAGCGGAAAGCGAGAACTACTGCGTTTATGGGCGCCAACAGCAGCGTGAGGGCCTTTAAAAAAGGCTATTGCATCCGCGGCGACGTCAGAGATTGTAAGAGAACAAAAGACAAACAAATGCGGCGTCCTAATTGACGGTAAATAAACAATCCGTTGGAAATTGATGGCTTTGCCCTCCTGCATCTCAATTTTGGAAGGGGGTGGGGTGGAAGGGAAACGTTCTTAAAGTCACACTTTAACTTTATGGCTGTGCAATTTTTTTGAAAAATTCTCGAACTTCTCTGAATGCACTGCGTATGATAATGTTCAAATCTATGAATAAACACAACAGTTCTCAAACACACAGAAGTTTTGAAAATTATGATCATTATGCCTACGTATCTAAGAACACAAAGGCTGAAACAACCGTTTAATTTCGAAAACATCGATACTGTTTCTTTACTGTCTGAAAGATAAGTGAGAAAGGCAAATTCTGTTACCAACTGTTCACAAGTATATGGCGATCATGCGCAACTGCGATAGAAGCACTGCTTCGTTTTCCTTTACAAGCAGAGACACTGCAAGCAGTGACAAGCAATTCCCGACTACTAATAGGCCTAGATATAACTGTAATGGTTAATGACGAATGAAGATGATTTCTATCTATCTATCTACCCATCTATCCATCCATCTATCTATCTATCTTCATTTCTTTCTTTCGTTCTGATTTTCTTATCTGAATCATCATAATCATCATCATCACCATCTCCATCATTAGATAAGAATAAAGAAAGAAGGAAAGAAAGAAAGAAAGAAAGAAAGTCAGAAAAAAAAGAAAGAAGAAAAAAAAGAAAGAAAGTCAGAAAGTCAGAAAAAAAAGAGTCATAATAACATTTATCATCGTCATCAAATTAGTCATCACTGTGTTCTCTGCACAATGTCAAGACTGAAAGGAATAACGGAATTACGATGGCGTTCATAACAATGATACAAAAGGCATAACAACATAATTCAACACGTCCTTGCGATGAGGAATTAGAAGAATGAAACAGTTATGTTTTGGGCGCATATTATTTCTCTACAAGTCTGCACTCATATTTCCTGACTGTCTCCAAGAGATGAAAGCTCACGGCTACTCGGACGTCAGACATTCGACTGTCGATGACGAAATCACGAGTTTCTTCAGCAATCTATTTGTTTATTTTGTGTGTGTGTGTGTTTTATGTTTTTGAGACGACACCGTCATTTTCATCTTATCATAATGGAGACGATTGGTATACAAGCAGTTCTTGATTAATGACAACAACATTTGTTAAAAATTCTTTGCCATTTTAACAATGACCTGGTTATAAGAACAATATGATAGCGATAGAAGTTACTACATCATGAATGTGAGAGAGAAAGAGATAGAGATATAGATAAATATATAGATAGATAGATAGATAGATAGATAGATAGATAGATAGATAGATAGATAGATATATAGATGGATGGATGGATATATAGATAAATAGATAGATAGATAGATAGATAGATAGATAGATAGATAGATAGATAGATAGATAGATAGATAGATAGACGGAAATAGATAGATAGATAGATAGATAGATAGATAGATAGATAGATAGATAGATAGATAGATAGATAGATGGATGGATAGATAAATAGATGAATAGATAGAGAGGGGGAAAGGAAGATACAGCTAGGCAGATGGAGAGACAAAACGGGAGAGAGTATGAACAATTCAGAACCCTACCTTTAACAGAACGACAGAATAAACTCCGGCCAATGTGCACGGCATTACCGGGGGTCAAGAGAGGGTCAGAACGGAAATTAGCTTAATGGGAATCTTGAGTAAACATTGGAATCGCGTTTTGAGATATCTTGACAAGACGCCATGTCAAACGATTGTTTGACTGCGACTAGCTGAAGGAGTTGGCACAGCTTCGCAGAGGGTGACTTGAGATTTCACCTTGCATAAAAGTATAACCAGGGAGGTGAGACTACCTTTTCTCTCAATCCCCTGTATAACCGACCCGATGATGCTGCTTACGTTCGCGTAAGCGTAAGCACATTGGTGTTATCCCCAGGTGTGGATAAAACGCTTATTACATACCATCATTTCATGGATAAATGAATAAATAATATAAGACATTTAGTCTCATCAAGGAACTTTGTACACGTGAAAGAAAATCCATCTGATCATAAAAAGGACAATAAGACTATGATACATCGAAAGTTAGGGATACTTTTCATGGAACACTTTCTCTTCTCGTCCTGATGGCTGAAAAAAAATACCATACCCTTCTCTCACTTTAGAAAAGAAAGAAAGAAGGAAAGACATGTCTTTCCTCTCTTAAAGCCACTATTTACCATTTGCAGATGAAAATTAGCTTTAGTGCTTCATAATAGTTTTAAAATGCGAGTTACGGATAGAAAAACAATGTAAAAATGTTAATCAGTATTATCAATGTTGATAAATAATAAATAAGATATGAACCACAGTTTCATCAAAATCGTTTCTAGAATGAACCATCTATAGTTATATTTTATTGAAAACAAGTGATATTATCCTTATATTATGGCTTTATTGCGAATTTTTATATGGTAGGATGTTTTGTGATACAACTGAACTATAGGCCCACATAATTATCCATCAAATGTGATAACTCAAACATTCTTAATCACTGCTCCCATTAGTAAATAATGACTTTAGACTCTTCAGAGCTTATCAAAACTTTTATCACAAATTTCATCAGTTCTTGTGGTAGAAAAAAAAAAGCAATTTGAAAAAATTTAAGAATAAATTTCTTGTGCTTCTATACAGGTCAAACATGAAAGAAATAGCTGGAACTCCTCGTTGCTCTGTTTGAACACGTAAGGTTCCTTCTGAGCTCCAAATAAGTAACTGACGGATTTATCAGGTAAACGCAACTTTTAGATCGTAGGCTGCCCTTCATAGATAGACTGCTTTTATATATGCTTAAGGATCATTTCTGAAAAGTCCGTAGAGGCTTTGGAAGTATGTATGAGGAAAAAGGGAACATATCTGAGAATGTCCTGAATGATTGTCTTTATATGCGCTTTTATTCCCGATCACTTGTATACACTACTAAACTTGAAGAGCAGACAAAATCGCTCGAAAAATAGCATTGTGATGGGTAAATCTAATTTTTTGGGTGCTTGTTGGGTTTTGTTTTGTTTTTGTTTTTTTGTTTAATTGTGGCTTACTTGTTAAACATGTGGTAACAGAAGTAAATTCATTCAAAACCGTTTATATTGCCTAAACAGAGGTCCTAATATTCAATGCTTCCACGCTTTTCACACGAGGTTCACTTCCATGGGAAAGTAGCAGGAAATTTCGCTGAGATTCATTTGACTTTTATATTTTCTCTTTTGTAGCTGCATGCCCAACCTTGAGAAGAAGAGTCTGCCGATTTATGCCTGGCAATTATACATCCTTTGCCGTAACTCGATAACAGCAAAAATTTGTGTCTGTCCTTTTATTTTTCAATTCATAGAAATAGTCACTGTGGCTTCTCTAAATCACAGCATTATATTCCAAGTTTTATTTCGCTATTTACATGAAAAGTTTGTTTGTTCAGGATCTGTATTTTGATGAAAACATGGGGTCGGTCCTCTTAATCTCGTGTGCCTAAGGAATAATACCGGGGTATGTTAGTTGTGTGTGTGAGGACAGGTGCCCAAGGTGGCCGAATCTGGCCTCTTTCATCTTACCGACATGATCCCGCGGTCATCACTGGTCACTTACCACCGGCACGTAGCAGGAAGGTCATATGACAGATATGTTGGGGATTAACACCTCTGTTTGTTGTTAAACTAAAACTTTTATCTGGTCTCACCGTATAACATACTATGCACACTGTCTGCAAAACAGTCAAACAAATCTAAAAGGAATGAAAACCGTACTAGCGGCTCGAAGTCGAGCAATTTAAGACGAACCGTCATAGATGTTTGAAATGGTGACGTGGATTGGTCAGAAATAAGTCTGACATTACCTCTTTTTTGTATCATTGCACTGATAAATATTGCGACATTCACTAATGAGCTTGTATACTCCTATTACGTGCAAAAGAGTTGTGTGCGAGTTGTTTGTGTGCGCGTGTTTGTTTGTGTGTGTTGAGATGTTGTTGCTGTTATTACTCGATACACAACAACACGTTCTATCTTATAGCTTGCATGATAAGATCACGTGGGCCTGACACGTAGGGTGTTGCGTCTACATGTACATTCCAACAGTGGGCAGTATCATGAACGTTATGGTCAGATTGGTCACCATGTCGAAAACTTCATAAGCTGAGGATTGGCCAGCAAAGAAGTGTCCTCACTTGAATGGCTTGACACAAGCTACACAAGCTATAAAATCATCACTTTCTTCTCTTCCTATCACTACAACTCATTCTACTATTGCTTTATAATTACTGCACTAATACAGCCACTACTATTCTACACTTAGTATGACTTGACCCATACCCATTCTCCCGATTTTAGATAATCATATAGGCCCTATATAGAACGCGATTAGTAAGGAAACTTCTTTTGCACGCCTGCGTTGATGCACTAAGACTCAAACTGAAATGAATAGAAAAACATGCATATTAATAGGTCCTCCAGATAGGTAGATGCACGTGTATGTATATGAAGAGCTTTCAACCAAAAGGCGTTTAAATTCATTAAAAATGATGGATTTAGCGCCTTTTGGAAGCAAGATTAATGTATTCGTGTATGTGTTTGCCTGCGTGCGTGTATTTGTGTGCACATTTTTATACGTAAGAACGAAAGAAATGGCCAGGGGGCCTAAGAAGGGAAAAATGCTCGTGACTTCAAGAAAGTACCGTGATCGTTTGTTTGTCCTCAATAAAACTCATGGTACTGCTGCCTAGCTGTCGTATATCATGGCCAGTTTTTATCCACCTTCAACCTCAGCTCAACCGGGCAGGCCATTCGATTACAGATCGTCCACCCTTGGGTATGGGATGCAAGGTCACAATGTGTGTTTCGTTGTGTGGATCTTATCACTTAAAAATGTGACTTTACGAGGCGACTCGCATACCGCTTCGATGACCCTTGCGCGTCGTTACAGACCGTTTATTGCCAAGCGCCATTCTTTGAGTCCAAAGTTATCATTGTTATCTCTTTTGTATATGTGTGCGAATATTATCATGTGTATGGGTGTCTGTGATGTGTGTGTTATGCTGTGTGTTTTGTGTGCGTATTTGTGTGTTTGTGATGGTGTGTATGTATGTGTGCGGTTGCATACACCCCCGAGTGTGTGATGTGTGCTGGTGTCCAACAAATAACACACGTCTGCTATCTTCCCTGGGAATGTCTTAAAAAAAAAAAAAAAAAAAAAAAAAAAAAGCTGTGTGTAACATGTAAAGAACTCGGGCATAAACTACAGAATTAATTAAGGGTTCTATTGCTTGACTGTTGGTTATGACTGCAATATTAGATCTGTCTTTGTTTTGTTTTATCTTGTCTTGTATTTTAAGGGAAGCACAATTGCTTGATATGACAAGACAGGAAATTATCATTATTTCTACTTAAAAGAATAATCGGAAATGAAGTTACAAAAAAACATTAGAACAGCGATCATACAGAGATTAAATCTTTCCTGTCAAAATATAGTCTAAAGAATTATGTTTCAGTTGTGGTGTTTTTAAACATTACGCTGTGAAAATTTGTCGTCTTGAAACAGGGTCATTATGAATATCAATCCCTTCAAAAGTGTACGTTTGTAATATGTACATATATTAAGGTTCAAGTGGATTTTGATTCCATTGATGCTATCTCGAAGAACGAGACAAACGAACCATTAATCACTCCCCAGTGTGCGTATAAATGGTTAATTGCCCCATCAGCACGTTCGTAATGTTAACCAGCTTAGCTTTGTTCCCGTTTACCAAAAAACCCGTTAATCACTGCATAAACATTTAGGAGAGAGCTCGATAACACACAGGCACACAATGAGTAAAGGCTCGACGTGAACTTTGAACATCATTTAACTCGTCGCCTGTCACTCGATACGCGGGACGAGATGGTGTGTTTGCTCAGCTAGGCCCATCGTTATCTTCTCGCCGAAAATAGCAGCTCAGCATCCGAAGTATCTGTTACTCCGAAATCGTCGAATCCGAGAGCAAACTGTACAGGACGTTTTGATCTCACACTGATACAATGTACATCTCATCCGCCGATGCCGATACCTTGCGTACTGCACATTGCTGGTACCGCCAAATGCGCAAAAGATAGGTGCAGTCATTGTGTAAATGTCCTAATCCAAATGATTTGATTGTGATATGACGCGGAGTACGTCTACGGAGAAAATTCCCCCTCGCAAGTGTTTTAGGAAACATGAAGACCAATGGGTCCTCTTTGATGCATCATACGAATGCCATACATGTACTTGACGGTATAAAGTGGAGTATTCGCTTGATCTGTTGGGACGCCGCAACTGAGTAAGAAGTATACAGCTACCAGACACGATATTCCCACCAGAGTACTGACAATATTAACCATCTTACGAAGACGAATTACAAAATCATATTTGTGTAATACATAGATAGAGTTGCGACAGATACATGTATACATAAATATATTAAACAAACAATGTACGAAGTATATATATATATATATATATATTATAATACATATATATACATAAATGGTAATAAAGGATAATGTTTTGTACACTTGTATTCTTTGTTGAAAATTTGAATAAATAAACGAAATGAGTGGAAAGGAAAATATGAAAAAAGTAAATGTCATCTAAATTGTAACACTCTAAACTAGTAGAATAGCATATTCAGAGATAGAAAGAGCAGACAACAGATCAGACTGTCGATATCATTTTCTTTTTAAGTAATTGCTAGATTGTAATAATTATAATAAAAAAACAAAATCCAAGAGAAGCATACATGGTGCCTGCGTGGGGATTGAAAAGAATAACAAAATATCACTCACCTCAGATGTGACAAACATTATACAAACGCTCGACTATTGATTTTAGAATCGGGGAGCTAAAAAAAAAAAAAAAATGTGAGAGGGGTGAAGCGTGAATAACTTTGTTTTCACCTCTTCCATCTCTGGTTGCCATGCCAACCCCTCCCGCGAAGGCTCGTAATGCCACGCATCCGCGATGATGTGACGCAGAGCGCTGGAGCTGGATGCTGGGGCCTAGCTTCCTTCCTATTCAAGCGAAGTGAGACGGAAGGGCAGTCATTTGCGCTAATGCGTTGTTTGGTTGAGCCATGGTGCTTAGATTTACTGTTAACAGCGAACATGATCAACATGTCAATTTATGTAATATCACATCTAGCAAAAAGACACGAGCATAAAAATACATTCAAATATAAAAGATAAAGACAGACGGACAGCGTGATGAAAAGGGGGGGGGGGGAGAAGAGAAAGCGAAAGAACATAGAGAAGCAGAGAGAGGGAAATATAGTGTTAAAGTATTTTCCGAAACGAAGAGAGAAATGGGAAGTAATGAAATACAAATAGCAGGTGCATGACAAGCTGTAGTGTCAATTTTTACTCCATGCATCTCAGATATAAAAAGCATGCTCAGTGATGGGTTTTTACTACGTCAGTGTGGTTCAGGCATTTTAGTCGTAATTCGCATTAACGACGGGTGCTGATTCCTTCTTTATTTTTACTTCCCCTCTCTCCTTCCCTCCTTATCTCTCTGTCTGTCAATCCCTCTTTCTATCTCTTTATCTATCTATCCATCTCTCTCTCTCTCTCTCTCTCTCTCTCTCTCTCTATCTATCTATCTATCTATCTATCTATCTATGTCATTATCTTCATGTATATCGAGTTCTGTATATTCCTCCCTATAATAATATATCGACTTTTTTCTCTTTTGTACACACACACACACACACACACACACAGTATCTCCCTTTTTATCATCGCGCTCCCTATCATCATTTGTTTTGTATGCTTCCTTGTTTATATTCCTGACTGTCTTTCCATCTGTCATTTCCCTCTTTCCATTTTCCCTTCAATATTCCTCTATCTAACCGTCCGCCTATCTATTCATTCTTCTATACTTTTTGCTCCTAATTTCATTTCGACTGACTACCAAAATGTTTCTATGAGAGGAGTGATACTTCGCAGCTGACTGTCTCACCTAAATCAGGATAAAACAAATGTCTCCACATCTCGAGCTCGTCGCACCTTGTATATAGCCATATAGAAACGTGCCTCGGCTGATGAGAGTGATGACGAGCCACCATGTATCATTCAGATCTGACGAAGGAAACGGTTGTCATGGAAACCACCAGGTCAGTCCTCCAACGTTCACAGAGGATGCGGTGTTCTTGCTGCATGCAGCTCTGCACTCTCCATTAAATCCGATTCCACCTTTTTACGTGTGGAAAGAGAAAATGACCCCACCCCCACCCCCCCCCCCCCCAAAAAAAAAAAACAACAAATAAAAATGAAGACCTCGAAAGATAATCATAATATGCTAAATTGAGCATTCAGATTTTAAAGCTTGCGCATTTGCGGAGCTGCAGCTATGGCAAAGTGAGGAACACGATCCTGACGCTAAACCTTGGCAACAGGTGTCCTGCTTTTGATAGAAAGAAAGGGTAAATCTCGTGGTTTACTTTCATTCGTTCTTTCTTCTTTTTCTTCTTTTATAATTGTGAAGATATCGTTCTTTCTTATCAAAATGTTCTGACATTACTCCTGTTTTAGCGAAATAATTCTCTCACCATGTCGTCTGCAATGACTTTTGCATACCTATAATATCAATATGACGTGCCAACTATGCACATTATTGCAATTCATTCTTCTCTTGCGACTACGGCACTACTACACTATTACTACTACCACTACCACTACCACCACCACTACTACTACTACTACTACTACTACTACTACTACTACTAATACTACTACTACTACTACTACTACTACTACTACTCATACTACTACTACTACTACTATACTACTACTACTACTACTAGTAGTAGTAGTAGTAGTAGTAGTAGTAGTAGTAGTAGTAGGAGTGCTGCTACTACTACTTAACTACTGCCACTCTTACAGCCACCACACAACTACCATTACCACCACCATTACTACCTACTTCTACTGCTTCCACATCTACTGCTGCTGTTACTACTACCACTACCTTTACTACTCTTTGTACTACTGCTGTCACTACTACTAATACTGTTACTGCTCCTCCTACTACTGCTACTACTGCCACTACATCACCATCACAATCGCTGCTGCTGTAATCATTATTGATATTATTTATGGGAAGTTATGATTACATAGTATGCATGGCATTTTACTTTCTTTAGGTTTAATTCTACCCTGCCCTCCCCTTTCCTCCCCCCTCCCCCATTACCATCCAAAGCAATAAACTGCCTATCAAACGCCATCACACGGCGCATTCCACGCGATGTCACGCTTGGCAAAGTTTCCGATCGAGTCATCTTCCCGCACCACTCAAGACCGAGCAATCATCGTAAGATGGGAACATACTGATGGCAGCGCCATACTAATGTGCAGTGCCGATTTAACATGACATCCCAACGACTTTCTCACAAATGCTATGCAAAGGCATTTTTGCTCACACACACAAACACACGCGCGCACACACACACACACACACACACACACACACGCTTGGTGGACCCTATCGAAAACAACTTTGCTGATCAAGATGTTCTACCCTCTGATGTGGAAATAAATTCGATTAAATCCAATTGAATTCACAAACACACAGACAGACACGCACTTACAACACACATACGCTTAAACACACACACACGCACAGAAACACACAAATATATTGACACCTATGTGTACATACATAAACCTATGTGTTGCATTTATATATGAAAAATAAATTCAGGGAATAAAATCAATCAATCAATCGGTCAGTCAGTAAATATCCTATAAATGTTATGAAAAGGCATTTATGATTATGTATAAAAGCACACAGGCACACAAGCACACACACACACACACACATACACACACACACACACACACGATACACATGTACACATACATACATGCTAATCATACGACGTTCGGATACATACATAGAGAACAGCACTTACACACGGGAAAGCAAATCGAGAGCTTTTAAAGATAGAAGTAAGATGGAAAGAGGCACATTTCTGGAGGGATGAACTTGTTTACCAGCAACCAGCATCCTGTTTTGCTCACTATAAGAGGCTCATTCCTCTCCCAGATAGAAACGATTCTCATGCACATCGCTTCCGCCTCACTGATAATCCGTGCAATACGTACGGGTGTTTATAATCTCAGTGAAGTGATGGAAACATTCCGAAGGGTTTTAAAGAGGAGGACGAACGAAAAGAAAAGGGAACAGTTTAATAATCTCCCCAAAGTCGTGGGTAATGTTATTGTCTCTCGACTGACGAGAGCATTACCCTACGGTTGTCCCAAGAAATAGAGAAAGAGGAAGAGAGAAGGACAGATAATGATGATGATGATGATGGAATGGGACGGCGGGGGGGGGGTGGGGGTGGTGAGACTTAAACAGGATTTTTCAGTGAGAGAATAGCACCAGGAGTCACTCTATCATTCTATTCCGAAAAAGTGGTCAAGCAGAATTAACGCACTCTGGTACGCACTCTTTGTGACTTTAGTGATTGTTCCCATCTCTCCCCATACACAGAGAATTATAATACTCTGTCCCTCTCCCTTTCTCTCCCTCTCTCCCTCCCCCACCCCCCCCCCCCCCCCCGTCTCTTTTTCTCAGCACTCCACTTTTCAACTTTTTGGCACTGCTTTTCGGGTCCTTTCATCGGGAGTAGCTTCAATTGAAATCTGAGCAATAGCCTATTGATGGCCGGACAATGGAAACCATTAGGCACTAACCGTCGGAGGACTCTTGTGTCCATTGTCCGAAATTCTCAGACCACTGGTCAGCCTCTTCTTTTATTATTCCTGAGAGTAAGCCCAATGTTTGTTCCACGACTCTCTTTTTCCCCTTTTTTGTGTGCAGAGAGGGACCGCGTATCCATATAGCTACCAGAAGTACCACCACTCCATATGCCCCACGAGTATTAAAGCATCCATCTTAAAGACGAGGGACTGGGCCTACATTCGAATATATGCGAAGGGAAACTGGTCGCGCTGTAAGTGAAAGCGAGGGGGATATAATCACCCTTCCCCCTAGCTTCTGATTCATATTAATGTGATTAGACAGGATCTACGCAATATCGTGTTTATGGGTGATGACCAAATTGTAATTGTTAGTTTTGTTTGAAAGCAATCCCACTAGATTCTTATGCGTATATGCGTCGGGTAGTTCCACGCTAGCCGTAATTTGCTTAGGTTTCTCATCCACTGCAACTGCATTTATTCAAAGTATTAACAAGTAGGAACACAATTGCATGTGTAGGGTTTCGGGTTTGTGTTACGAAGGCAGCGATGATTACAGAAATATCAAATCTTAACCCTTTTCTTTGTACTCAGAAGTTTGTGAACACTGCAGCAAATGTAATCATTGATTCCGAATAAGATCGAAACAGTTTCCATCTTTCTCAAGCGTGTGAAGTGTGCATCTCTTCCAGAATGCAGTCCAATGTAAGCTGTAATGGAAGAAAAATTGCACGACCACCGTTCTCTTAAATGCCGAATGGAGGCACATGCGCTTACCCAGTCTGTCCTTACGAACATCATTCTGTTGCTTATCGGAAGGCATACCTCTATACACTATTACCAGATGAAGAAGGGATATTCGTCAAAAATATGCTGAACATCAACGATAATTCATTCATTCTGAGAAGCAAACTTGATTAAAATATAGCAACGCTGAAGACACTGAAGATCAGTGCCTACTTATCGCGAGACAACTAACAATTTTAGCACAAACTGCTCTTAGATGTTAGTTAACTCGAATGATTTGGTAAATCAGTATCTCTAGTTTGTGTTTTTATTTTGCGTAAAAATAAGATGAATGTAATCACAGATTTTACGATACTCATGATAGTTAGAGGACCATTAAGACGCTTTAGCATGGAGTTTAAAGCATCAACAAATATTATGGTGATTGATCAATCCACAACGATATTGACTTGAATTTATCAAACTCCGTGAGACAAATTTCTTACAAATATAATATGTGCATATGTATACGCTGTACAATAATTACAGACAACCCGGTGTCGTGTTAAACATACAGACTTGCACGTCGAAATGCTCATCGTGGAAATAGTTTGGTTCACAAAGATTTAACGTCTAAGAGTTTGTGACAAGGAATTCTGAAAAGATGCTCTTTGAAGGGAAATTGAGTGAATGATATTGTCATAGATATCTAATCCTACCCCTATTCCTGTCGTGAAAAAAAAGGAAAAAAAAAAATCCGAATAGAATTATCATGGACATTACATTATGCTACAGTATACACATCTTACTGTCCACATCAATAGAATGACTGCATAAAAAGGGCCAGCCATTACGCAACCACTCGGAAGCTTTTTATGAGGGAGAATAGAAGACATGGAGATGGGGGGGGGGGGGCGACGGGGGTGTGGCTTTCATTGTCTCTTTGGATGGTGTTCATAATGGGTACATGCGGGAGCATTCCATTATGGTCAGTCAACCGTGCTTGAAAATATACCCGCTTTCTTGGTGCATACATTTTAGATGTAACACGTCGCTCACTGACAAGACATTGCACGAAGAGAAAGAGAGGGGGGGGGGGGGAGAAAGAGGGGGGGGGGGGGGGATGGGAGAGGAGGGGAGAGGGAAAGGGAGAGAGTGGCGCACAGTGGATTGCGTGTGTCCATCTGGCGTACGGTATAAGTTGCATTGAGGCGCCAAGCTGAGCAACGTTTTAATCTGCCTATCTCCTTTTGATTGCTTTTAGACAAGAATCTAACTTGGTCAACACTACTATCAAACAAGAAATATGTCAACGAATACTCAGCTCTACGAACGCAGATGATTCTGTCGATAGCCTTGTCCGCTTGGCAATGAGTTGACTTTAAAAAAGAAAGCTAGTTTCAGATGAGAAAAACAAATGTCCCTACCAACAGTTGCAGAAATGGCAACGATAAATAAAAATGACAGTTTTGGAAGGTTTCTAACTCCTGGGACCTATAAATGGCAAGAGTTATAACTCAAAAGTCTGTTATACAGTGGGCATCTCAAACCTTTTGAAATGCATTTTTCTCTTTGCGTTACAGTTGTTTCTGCATGTAAATTATACTTTCCCCACTAATTTCTTCAATTTCTAGCTGATTCAGATTCCTGAAGATGGCGTGACTACAATACGTGTATTAGGTTTCCATTGTTTACTTCTCTCTTTTTTCTTTTTCTTCTTCTTTCAGAACTTCTTTTTAAAAGCGCTGAAAGGATCTTGGCTGTTTCCGCACGGAGAGGTGGTGATGATCTGGCGCCTTTTCGAAGAGGCCCTACGAGTGAAGAATACACGACGACCACAGAGTACCTCATCAGGGATAATGGACAGCTGATGGAGGAAGATATACCAAAGGCCAGAGAATGGAGCTGTCATCGAATCCTCTTTCCTCCGAGTTTGATGGGAGAGCCCCCTGCGAGTGACTTCCTGCCACATTTTACCGGCGACAAGCGCGAGGAGAACGGGGGAACGATGAGGGTAAAAATAAGGGGGTTTACCAGGAATATTGGTCATCCAGACATTTATGGGCAAACGGATCACAGACAGGAATTCAAAAAGATTGTACCTATACAGTGAAGATGAATCGTGTGAGATCATTCATATCAATCATCTCTACCAGTTGCTGATAGATTTATTGAAATCGCTATCAGATCTTTCTTTTTCTTTCCATATAGGCCTAGATCTATCTATCTATAGATCTATCTATCTATCTATGTATCTATATGCCTATCTATCTATCTATCTATCTATCTATCTATCTATCTATCTATCTATCCATCTATCTACCTATCTGTATGTATGTTATGTATGTATGTATGTATGTATGTATGTATGTATGTATGTATGTATGTATATATCTATCTATCTATCTATCTATCTCTATCTATCTTATCTATCTATCTTCCTATCTATCTACCTATCTATCTACCTATCTATATGATACTTATGTATGTAGACAGATAATGTATGATTGTATGGGCATACATGTATCTGTGCGCTTCAAATTGTCCCTCAAGTGCACACACACACACACACACACACAAACACACACACATATATATATATATATATATATATATATATATATATATATATAATATATATATATATATAACACACACATCACACACGCACAATTACACACTTACAGATATCTTTCCATCTAATGACATCATTAATGATGTCTTTGTAAATTATATCCAATCTCAAACAATTTGCAATCGCACTTCGATGTCATCAGGAGTTAGCAGTTGATGAACAAGGTTGGTGGTCGCCGTTGGATGCGTTGCCATAATTCACTTTGCGCAGTTTGACAAGCTCAATATCAACAGGGCGTTAGGATCCAGGCCCCCTAATTCGCTAGCGGATTAAACTAGCAAATCCCTAATGGCCCTCTTTAGTTCAGCTGTTGAATTAATAGCTGCCATGCAGGGAGACGGGATATACGTACAATCGCTTTGTTCGCAGTTATGGGCTCTTAAAGACGACAGAACTAAGCGTTGAAGGATAATGCTGATGATGCTTATCTAGAGGCCATTACCAGGCTAATCGAATGGATAATGTTAGTTACTCCAGCGTCTTCGCCCCATCCGACCTTTGTCTACGCTGGATTTATCAGATTAACGCCATAATGTCCTTGTGCGTCGCGAATACATACGCCTTTTGAGTCTACAACGAGTGAAAGCGAGGGGTGGAGTCGGGGAGAGGTTAGAGGTATTCAAGCTGGATTTCTTCGTGCTGTTGTCATGGTGATAACTGGATTTCGCCATCAGAATTGGTAATGACGACAACTGATGTCTCGTTGCCATGGAAACCTACTTGCAATTAATGCGTACACAAGCAAATTACTGTAGATGGTAATAAGACACCCCCAAAAAAAAACAACAAACAAATGTGTAGATACAGCAAGGATTCTTGTTAATGTGCCTGACTTTTTAGCGATGCAAGTTGGAAATATTGCCTGCATTAAGTGATTCTTCTGAGTCAATTGTCATTTTATTTTAGGAGCCACTTCTAACAAACTAAAGGTATGAAAGTGATATGAAAGGATAAAGACACAGCGCAAATCAATCAAGACTGAAAACTACATCGATTAAAGGTATAAATATCAAGTAAAGATCGATTATGTCTCCACTGCATTCAGCAGGCCCTACGACTGAAATTGCACGAATCAATAAATTCAGCTTTTGTATATACAGTATAACACACGCATTTTATACACAGCTATGCATGGTTCTATAATAATTATATTCATAGAGTATAAGAGGCCTCAAGGTAGCAACAACAATGAGATAGCTTGTGTCGAGACGCCACCCCCTCCACCCCCCCCTTCCTTACCTTACTCCTCTTCCGTTCTCAAGCGATCACGTATAGTCAATGAATCACTGCTGTGCACCCTTGCTCGTGGAGCGACGAAAAAAAGAAAGATGCATCGCACTCGTTCGTTCACGGTGCAACGGTCAGCGCCCACGGACGACTGCAGAGAAGGGGAGCTGCGGCAGCGGTGCAGAGAGATTACATCCGCCTGCCCGCCGACGTCATACACGTGACCGTAACGTGTACTTTGCAGGTACCACCCGTAGTCACAGCGTAAATTTTTCTTTATTTTTTTTTCTCTCATCATGCTCATCTCAGTGGAAGTCGATTCGATATTGCCTTTTTGGTTTTCAATGAGGACTAAAATGGAATGACATTGCTTCTATATTGTTTATATTTCTTATATCAATTTTGCACTGGATTCTTTTTGTTTCTTTTTTTTTTCGATGAATGTGATCGATTGCTTACACATGACCACTCCATCATAACATCGTAGGGCGCCTGAGGTTGTTGATAAAACCCTCCGAGGTTTCCGCTCAATTTGTCCATGCAGCAGCCAGCAAACTCGCGAAGGCGATTTTCGAATCACTCGAGTTCCATGTTCTCCGTACACATGTACTCGTAATGTCTGGAATGTCATGAAAACATTCCACGGTTGATTTGCATTTTTATTTTCGTTCCATGTTAGCGATAACGAAGAAAATGCTAAGTGTCTGTAGCTGCATAATGGAGTGGTTGTGATTGCAATTTTTTTTTTCATTGTCGAAACGCCGCTTCGACTTCTGCTTCGATGCCTCATCGTCGAGATGGAAGGCGAGAAGTGCAATCTTCCCATCAAACATGGTCACCTCTCGGAGCCTGCTGTCTTTAGCCACATACCCTCATGCACCAAAGTGGGGTTTACGCGAACTTTTCCTTCCAGCAACAGGCTGAATCGAGCGCTATAGAAAAACATGTGACATGACGGTTTGAATGGAGAATTGAAGTTGGAAATATAATCATGGACCTAGATAACCTCAGAGGACATGATTGAAAATAGTGTGAAAACAAACAAACAAAGAAAAAAAAACCCAGCAATTTGCCTATTAAATACATGAAGAATGATCATGTTACAAATTTATATATGATGCAAGTTTTCTCCCACTGATGACTGAATAGATTTTATGAACATATTATCATCTCAAAAACATTTTGCGATTAATGTTGCACACCAAAAGAGCAAAATCATTCACATTCTCACATTTATATTGGATACGATCATAGTCGTGGTTGACGCATTATACACTGACCCTATACTTGGGACATTAAACGTCACAAAAAGCCACACTAATATCACAATGTTATACAATAATAATATCTTGTAGGGCCTATTCATATTTTTCTTTGGGCGGCTTTCCTAAATCTCTGATAAAGTTTTGTCCAGTTGTTCCTACTCATTTTGAGGCTAAGTTCTATACAATAGAAAGTGTTTGCACTTACATTTTTTCCTTATGGCCTATGGGAGCGATGAAAAGAATGAATCAAGGGCAGCTGTATGTACGTTTACATTTCATTGTCTTAATAACACTTCGTTTGGGTATACTTAGTTTGTTTTATTTCGGTCTTTTCGTGTTTGTTTTGATAATTATGCTATCATATCTTGATTTCTGCTTTCGTTCTCAACATCGCAGTAACATGACTGTTGTGTATTGAATAACATGTCAATGCCTATCAGTATGATTATGCTACATGCAAAGTCTCAGTACAGACGACGACGCGGTGTTTCTCTGCGCGAAAGAACTGCATGGCAAAATCGATGTGGAGTCTACGCCATACCACCCGTGGGCTTTGGTTTCCGAGCGAGATGAAAGCCCGTAATTAGATGTCATAACATGGATGGGGACATATTTCCATTGTGATTTCATCTTCCTTTCGGGATCTACCCCCCCCCCCCTCCCCCTTCTTAACATTTCTTCTTGCTTATATATTTATGTTCTTCAGCACCGCAAGGAAACTACGGATCTCCGGAGTGCGCATTATTGGAAGAGTAATTGCTTTGCACCTGTTTTAGATTGGATCAATTTTCGGAATTTTTTCCCCCGTTGATTATGATTCCGGGGCTTCAGGGTGGCTGTCCGACTGTATAGACTCTGCTCGAGCCGTTATTTGTAAGGGATTCTCCTTGTCTCATACATAAAACATTTAGCAAGACATTATTCTCTTCTCAAGTTAGAACGTATAATGGAAAGCATTTTATAGTGCCAGTATTATCTGATGTAACTGATACCAAATCTTTAGATCAAGTCTACGCAATCTGGTCGGAATTGATGACAAATGCAAAAGATAAATTTGGTCATGACCATAACGTTTTTAACCAGGATATGCGAAAGGATTGTTTTTCATGTCAGTGCAACATAACATATATTTCCGAACGTTATTGTCGAATCAACTTATACCTGACCTGAAATCAACGAACAATATTATCATTATGAATAGTTCACAGTTCACAGAATCGTTAAAGTCCACTGTTCCAAACCATTTTCTACTGTGCCCTAGCAAATAGATTAAATGTTAGACAAAATTAAAAGTTATTGAAGTTTAAAGTTGTTCATGTTTTTCAAACTCAGTGATATTCATAGTGTGTGAGGTGTTGATGTCACCATCGCACAAATTTCCTATTGTTAACAAATTTGCGTGAAATATATCATTTTTGGCATGGAATCAATAGCAATAAGATTTATAATTCGCATCAAACTATTGCAGTCTGATGATGCCACAGTTACAGCGTAAATGAGTTTAGGTTAAGCATGTTATCATTTCAACTTCAACCACCAACACCTCTTTAATTCTCTCATGCCCACTGACAGTCTTGTGTACACACAATGGTCTATGGCATATTTTAGGCAGCAGGAG